>NC_055959.1:8716932-8854432 GCF_018492685.1 Alosa sapidissima | reverse complement strand
CAACTAACTCCCCTCTCTTGAGTGCAGAATTAATTGAAAATACAATCAGCAAGTAATTGAAGCTCTGGACTGAGTGTGTGTGTGTGTGTGTGTGTGTGTGTGTGTGTGTGTGTGTGTGTGTGTGTGTGTATGTGTGTGTGTGTCAAGACAGGAAGACAGAAGAGAAATCTTTGCTTTTTCGTGCATTAAATTAATCCAACCCAACAATTTGTGCTCAATGCCATGAGATAATATGACACACACGCTTTAATCACACTTGTCGTGCTTGGCGTAAAGTATTATTTTCCTGCATTATCTTGCATAACAACAATGACCCCCCCCCCCACCCACCCCTCACTGACAAGTGGCTTCAATCATCCACACGGCTGCCTGGCCTAGCCTTATGCTCAACGCATTCTGATGGCAAGTAACCCACATCAGAGGAATGCGCAGATGGCAAGGTCACCACCAGTGAGCGTGTTAGCTTTCACACTAGAGAATGGGGGGGGGGGGGGGGGGGGGCACAAAGGAACCACCCGCTATGTTTACCAGTGGCAGTCGCCGCGTGCACGCCAGAGGAGCTGTCTCTCCTGTCAGTCCTGTCTTACCTCATGAGACTCAGGAGCAGCAACACCTACTGAGAGCAGGTTAGCATGTGAGATATGCTGCTATTCACCAGTGGAACGCCAAGGGGATTACATTGTCAATCCTGGGTTGGGATGCTAGGAGCAGTGTTATATTATAACAGTGTTATTTTCTGTGGTGTCATTTTTTTTCATTTATTTTCTGTATTTCTTTCTGTGTTCAAGTAATAAGAGAAGCTCATAGTACAGTATACAGTCATAGGCTCGTAGCCTAGCTTCCATTCATCCAGTGTTTGACGATGGTGTGTCAACCTCAAAAGAGGCAACAACAAGAGGAGTGAAGACATAATGAAAACACTCTTGCACGCACTCATGCTTGCCTTTTGTACACATGCAGACATGCAGGCAGATAAACAGGCTACTATTCAACTCTTCCCCTGACTTCCCACTGAAAGGCCCTAATTACAGGGAGAGAAAACAAAACACCAAACTCTCCCATGATGCAACAGTTCCTGTGCTCGTGTGAATGGCACGACTGTGTGCGGGGGGGGGGCGCGTTGTCGTTCTGCCGCACTACTGCTCTCATGGATAACAATCATAACACAGTCGCTGCCAAAGTCAAGCTGCGAACACGACCCCCATTCACATGCACACACACGCATACACACATCACTGTATGCTACTCCACTGGACACACCTTCGAGTCAGGAAGGTGCTTAGATTAACAGAACAGAAAATATCGTCAACATAATATCCAAAAAAACGGAACGACACACATTACACACACTTCTTTTGGGAGGCGGGTAAAGACCATGCGTTTTGACAGTCCAGAGCTCGCTTGAGCAAACCGCTCCACACAGAGGACTTATTACATCAAGAACCCCCCCCCCCCCCCCCCACACACACACACACACACTCTTCCCCTCTCCCTCCTCTCTCTCTCCTTTGAGGCCTGGTGGTGACGATATCAGTGAGCTTCTTCTCCCTGAGAGAGCGGGGGCCTGGACTGTGACGCGCCTGCTCAGAGCGCACTCGGGCCCAGGAGATAAACAATGGAGAGCAGGATCTATTTCAGCGCTCCACTCTAACACTTACTGGCTCTATTTCTGGCCCACAGGCTGTGGAGGGGATGGGACTGCGAGGCAGGGTCTCTGGAGGGGAGGTGGGGTGGGGGCAGTGGAGGTGGCATTTGATCTAAATGCACGTGTGTGTGTGTGTGTGTGTGTGTGTGTGTGTGTGTGTGTGTGTGTGTGTGTGTGTGTGTGTGTGTGTGTGTGTGTGTCCGTCCACATGGGTATGTAAAATGGGCCTGAGTCCATGTGAAAGCATGTGTGTGTTTGAAGGTCGTATGCCACACACATGACTTGTGAGAATACCCACTCTTACTCATACAATATCCTCTCTTTCTACACACACACACACACACACACACACACACACACACACACACACGCCTTCAAGCCTGACCTGCCACTCATTCTCTCACTTACACACAAACACACACACACACACACACACACACACACACACACACACACACATGCCTTCAAGCCTGACCTGCCACTCATTCTCTCACTTACACACAAACACACACACACACACACACACACACACACACACACACCTCCAGAGCTCTCAGAGAGGAACTCTCTGGTCCCATTATATTGAGGTGTGGCAAAACAACTCGGTGAAAGTGAATTGTGGTAAAAGGTTGAAAACAAATTGCCTTCACACACACACACACACACCACACATCTCCCAGAGATTTACAATCAGAGGAAATGAGTTTGTGGACATACCCCCCAGTGCTGACGCAACCCTCACCACCAGCCCTGTCACCCGTCCAG
Source organism: Alosa sapidissima (assembly GCF_018492685.1). NCBI lineage: Eukaryota > Metazoa > Chordata > Actinopteri > Clupeiformes > Clupeidae > Alosa > Alosa sapidissima. The sequence goes on along the minus strand of NC_055959.1, from coordinate 8,852,022 downwards.
AGAGTAATCTGCTGCGGCTCAGCCAAAAACATAAATAAAAAAACAGAGATAAAGACCTGAGGGAAGAGGAGAGACCTGAGACCCTCTTCATGTTTGCTCTGCATTGGGAAACAAAAGCCCCCTCACCCCACCCACACACACACACACACACACACACACACACACATACACACACCAGGACAGGGATCCTTCCCGTCCTTCCCTCTTTTGGACGCAAGTCCACTCCTGTGGGGGTCAGGGCCAGTCCACTCATTGCACATTGACAGCCGTTTTCCGAAGAAAAAAAAAACTATTTTTCTTGGACTACTTTCCCTTTAAACACACAACCTGGACGATGAGATAAGAGCCGAAACGTCCCAGTCTTAGGCCTGAGAGTGAGAGAGAGGAAGAGAGAGAGAGAGAGAGAGAGAGAGAGAGAGAGAGAGAGAGAGAGAGAGATACAAGAGAGAGAGAGAGAGTAAGAGGCAGTCTTAAGACCAGGAGGAGCTGCAGTAATGAAAGTCCTCTGGTCTGAGGGGCCAGGCCAGTGAGATGGATTAAGCTCAGCCATCCATGTAATGAAGCGGTATCAGGGCATCATGCTGCATCAGCAGGGGCCTCCCATAAACACAGCTGATTAATCGTCCCCTCCCACAGCTGCAACGTGGTCCTCATCAAGACCCCGCGCAAGGCAAGCACCACACCACGTCACACCTCCGCTAAATTAGCTGTGATCTTGGAGAGAGAGAAAGAGAGAGAGAGAGAGAGAGGCTGGGCCGTTTCAAGCAACAAGCCTGGCAGAGCATTAATAATAATGTTCTTTTGTTTCCTAAAGCATGTGATGTTGTAGCTGCCCCCCACACACACTTCTCCCCCACCCCCACCACTATGCACATACAACTTGTCCATTCTGAAATAATAGCCTGATTCCCCCACTCCCATGTCCCATAAAGGATTAAAGACTACAAAAATGAGTATACACGCGCGCGCTGTGTTTTTATAAATAACCCATTTTTATCACAGAGCTGACAGGGTGCAACACACACCAAGGTTGTAACCGGATGCCGCCTCTCAGCAACCCGGCATTTCCAAACCCACCATTATCTCGCTTTGCCATCTAGCACAGAGATTATCTCTCTCTCTCTCTCTCTCCCTCTCTCTCTCTCTCTCTCTCTCTCTCTCTCTCTCTCTCTCTTTCTCTCTCTCTCTCCGAGATACAGCTGCTGGGGAATACCACATGCTCTGATCAACAAAATCTGTCAGACCTACATCAATTGACTGTGCCAGCTAATCCCTGTTGCCTGTGTTCAATGATAACACTCAATGATATTCCCATCCAAATACAAGGGTCATAAACAGATAGATATCTGGATATCCGTGGCCCAGGGCTATTGATTTTTCCACTGAGGCACGTGGTGCTGCTGCTGGTGGTGGTGGAGCACAAACCCACGGAAGACTGCTCGGGGCTGGGGGATGCTGGGGGTTGGGGTGGGGGGTGGACATGGAGGTGGGGGGGGGCAAGAGGCCCGTGCAACCCAGACAAAGCAGGATTATTCTGCAAAGCTGGACGGACAGGTTCGCACAATAACCTAGTTAGCATGCAGGGTATCTCATTAGAGGGCCTTGGGCGAGAGGAGCAAGGCATTATGGTCAGACAGCCAGAAGAGAGGCTGCCCCGAAGGTGCTGGTGCTTTAGAAGGCTAACGGCACCGCTGAATGCTAAAACACTCTTCTCTCATCCCCATTCCCCTATTTATATATTTATATATCCTATTTATATATATATATATATATATATATATATCCTATTTTAAACACAGCTGAAGGCAAGATGGCAGCTGAATGGTAAGCGGTTCTGGACAGGTTCAGGTCTAGATCTGGTCTGGATCTGGCTCCATACCCTGCAGGTGAGACTGGGTGCTATGTGGGAGGTCCACCCCCCATGCTAACAGCACCCCATCAACCCCTCTCCAGAGGCTAAAACGGCTCGGACAGCTCTCACAAAGGGGTATGGTCATACATATGTACACGTATCCCCAGTAACAATACCCTCACTGTGGGCCATTGTGCCACAGGCATGACAATTAAATGATAGATGGGGGCTTTTGTGTATCACCACATGCTGTCTGTTTACGTCCAAAAGATCTCTTCTGGGACCATTTTGAGCCTTTTGCCGACTATATTATCACATGAATAACATTGCAACTATAACAACTATTCATGTTATTCTCCCATATTTTCAGCGCTGTGTGCGGCGTTGCACACGAGGAGTATCTCCTGTGCGCTGGGATCTCCGTACGCCCGCATCTCAACGCTCCGCAGCCCTGTTGTTGAAATAGCCGGTACAGTTACACTAGGAACAAAAGCTGTGCTGTAACTGAGAGTGAAGTAGACCTGTCTGCCCCAAGGGGGGGGGGGGGGGGGGGGGGGGAGCTTCTTTGCCCTTATTGTATGAAGAAGAGCCTCTGACCCCACAAGAAAAGAGGACTGAAATGGATCACCTTGAGACTTGGGTGGACTAGCTCACTAAGTGCACTAAGGGCAGTGCAGGTGAAGTAGTGAGGAGGACCCCTATTTCTGAAGAGGGCACAAATCTGGGTTTTTTTTTCCCCTGTCTAATCTTTCAGATGAGTACAAATTTAGGTCTTTGAGGGATAGGTGAGATTGCTTTGAGGCTGATCGATCTTTCAGCTGATCAATAGTATGCCTCTGCAAGCACCGGAGAAAGGCAGCAGATGTAAGGGAAGCGGGAGGAGGGCACAAATGGCCCCCATCCTGTGGCGTCCCATCGCGCCGCGTCCCGTATGCTGCTGCTGCGTGCGCTGGAGGATGAGTCAGTGTTTCCTCTCTGACAGAGACGGAGGGGCCCCGAGTCGTATGTGCCCACATCGTGATGAAAAACGTCGATTGTCCTGTCCACCGTAGGGCTCCTGCAGCGTCCTGGAAACAGGACAGCTAACAAACAAGTCTCTCTCACTCTCTCTCTCTCTTTCTCTTGGCTGTGGGCCACCTCATCGGCCCAGTCAGACAGCCCCACCGCAGGACGGCTTTTAGCTTTTATCTCGCTTCCACTAACCCCCAGACTTGCGGCACGGGAGCACCTAGCTACTGGCCTCTGGTGCCCAATTAATGCCAAGCTGAAAGCTCTGGTCATGCCATCTCTTTGCCCTTGTGCCATCTGCCTGGCTCCACCCTGCTGGTCACCATTAACACATGCAGAGGCCATCCATCCATTTCCTGTGTGTGTGAGTGTGTGTGTGAGTGTGAGTGTGTGTGTGTGTGTGTGTGTGTGTGTGTGTGTGTGTGTGTGTGTGGCAAACTACACTGTTGACAGCAGCACTGACATACAAGCCATCAGATAAGAGGCTTGTTCAATTTTGAGAGATTTGACAGACTAGGGGTATATGAGAGCAACTGGTTTTAGATGTTAACATGATGGGTCAGAGTCGGTCTGTGGTAACTGCCACACTGCTGCCATTCACTGCCATCTGGCCCGATGACAGTAAATGGCAGAGCAGAAGAGGGATTAAATGTTTTACTAACCGTCAAACAGTATAATTCATATATTTACACCATATAAACACACACACATGCACTGGAAATATGAAAGTGATTCCGGGACAGAAACTGCAGCACGCTCAGTCAAAAGCTCACTGTGCTGCTTCCAAACCTTCCCCTGACTCCTGAACAGGGTCGGCTGTTAGCATGGCATTAAATCCAGGAAGGAGGAATTTCCGCCCTGCATCGCAGAGTTAAGAAAATCTGGGTAAGAACAGAGCCTCTGTGAAGAGGAGGAGAGTCCTGTTACTCTCTCTCTCTCCCTCTCTCTCTCTGAAAACCCCAAATGCAGCGTGCTGGCGGTTTGGCCCCCTTCGGAACAACCACACGGAACCACTACTGCCAAGCCACATGCAGTCCATATGCTGGAGGCCCACACTGGCTACACACACTGTCTCAGAAATAGAGCGGAGGCCACCCCCCCCCCCCCTCCCCCCCTTTGGAGCGCTTACAATCAAATTTGCATTGACATGGAATATGAGATGTATGGAAACAAACAGGGTCGACGGAGGGTGGGGTGTGGTGGGGGGGGGGTTGATGGAGGGGTCTGGAGAGGAGGGGGTCAGACACAGTGGGAAATCTTGTGTGAGATGCCAGTGGGAGATTCTAGTCAGTGCTCTAATGTTTTCCTCCATTTCTTAGCAGACTCCTGTGATGCCATGGGATAAAGTGGGCAAGACATCCATATTGAATCAGCATCTCTTCACTTCGTTCTGGTCTGCGAGCGGTTAAAAAAAAACAACATATCTGTTTGTGCACAGTGCCGGGAACATCCGCAATGATGAGGGAGACGGGAAGAGGCAATATCTCCTGAGATAGACGCGAATGTAATATTACAGACAACGTCCTGCCCAAACAGAATTACTATGATTTACACACCAAGCACTAGCGTGCCACGGCAGCACACGCAGGAGCGTTTATTCTGTTACAATACAGAGGAGCAACGGGGCACTTTCGGCTTCACAAAAAACACACAGTGCCCGAGCTTCCCTGCCTTGTTTCAGCAAAGATCAATAGCCATGCTTTAGACGATGCCTTGGTGGCTGGGGAGACACACACACACACACACACACACACACACAGAGTAAAAAGAAGCCTAGAAATATAATGGGTATGAATGTGTGCTGCGGGAGGGTATATTTTCTCCCCATTACCAAAAGGGCTGTTTAAAAACATTGCCAAACAACAGAGTGCAATTGTTGCCGCTGTTTGTTAGCAATTTTATCGGAGGCGACACAAGCACACACACACACACACACACACACACACACACAAATCCAGAAATTAAGCCCCCCCATCCAGTCCGGAGAGATTAATTCATTTGTGTGTGTGTGTGTGTGTGTGTGTGTGTGTGTGTGTGTGTGGAACCACTGCAGCATGCTCCTTGCTGAGGAGAGCAGGGTTATGAGTTATGAGTTTTGGGTTATGATACATTGAAAGCAGACTGGGGTGGAAAGAATCAATCCAGCGAGTGGAATGAATTGAAATAAGATGGAGCTGCTTTGTGTGTGAGAGATTAATCTCCGAGTCATGGGAGGGGGAAAGGGAACAAATACAGTTTCCTTTCACAGACATGGCACATGTTCCCACTTGCCACAGTCTAATGGAAGTGGGAATGACATGTGACTTTGGCTCAAAGGACCTGAGAGAGGTGGTGAAAACAAATTACCACAGAGAAATGAGTCGTTTCATCATCACAGCAGTCTGAGGGAGGGGGAAAAACGTGTTTGATGGTGACAGACGACATTCCAAGATCCCAAGTTAAGCATGTGACATCAAATCAAGGTTCAAAGGTCGAGTCAAGGAACATCAAAAGTATACATGCACACAAATAGAACCATGCACAGATGTGTCGTTCCGGTGGCTCTATGAAGTGACCCTGGGGCCCCCTCTGTCTGTTGGCTTATCACACTTGATCTATCCAGGAGCTCCACTGGATCCTGTTTAAGTCCACAGCTCCTTTTTACCTCCTGGTACATACCGCATCTTTCACTCATACAACCCACTTGTCCATCCCACCCCATTCCTACACACACACACACCCAATCACACACACACACACACACACACACACACACGTGCCCACACATGCACACACACATGCACGCACAGAGCTTCCATTCTCTCTCATTCCATGAACAAAACACACAAACATCCTGTGAACAGAGCTGGCAAGAGCAATAGAGGTCCAGACACCACACAGCTGTGCAACTGCTGTCCATAGAGCCAAGATGGCTAATTCCAGCCCCATCCTCTGGCTTAGTCCTCCATCCACATACTTCCATGACTATATCCTCCTCCTAATATATGGCTGCAGGAGGCTGCCGTGACACATCACATTCAGAGCTAATCAGCATGCTGCACAGAGCTGCACAACAGCAATGGCTGAATTGTAACAAATGTATGTATGAACCCAGTAGACTTATACCAAACATCTGCAACCAGCTTTCTGCAATGTTCACTTCTCCCATATTGAATGAATACAGTGGATATTTCACACTGAGAGATAGAGATGTATTCGTTTTGATATTGGATAGCTACAAGGTGCTAGGGGCACACATTTTTTTTGTCTTTGAACAACAAATGAGGCGATTAAGGGACAGATGAGCGCCTCTCTGCCTCCCCTCTGTGTTTCATTATCTCATTTGCCAGACAATGATGCGTCTGAATATTCTGAACTTGTAACGCATGATTTAATAGGCGGCCAAAGAGAAAAGTCTGTCATGCAAGGTTCTCGTGCATGAACTATAGCTATCGTTTCGCATGTGGGAGGATGGAGCGGACATGTCAATATTTGCGCTTAAGATCTTACTCGCAGTGTTAAATAAGTAAATTGATTTTGCCTTGTTATTAAAATAGCTTTAGTTAGACTTAAGACTTTGCACCTTGGCCAACATTCAAATTAGGGCTCTGGAAATTGACATGACATGAAGGTGATCCAATTAAAAGCAGAGTACTCTGGTAACCTCCATTTATTAATGGCCGCGTTTCTGGCCAGAACCTCTACTTGGGTGTGCATTCCTCCTCCATGATTTTTCATGGCGTGAAGGTGACCCATGAATGAACGACAAAGAGTTGATTACCAGGGCTGCACGATTTGGGGAAAATATCTAATTGCGATTATTCTGACAGATATTGCGATTGCAATTTGCGATATGATTTTTGAATGTCAATGAATTGATTCAGTTCAATATTCCAAATGTCTCTTAAATTTGCACCACCCCTGATTGGTGAGCATGCCCATTGCACAAGCACAGAAGCACAGCACCCCCCAGCCAACTGTGAAGCTCACCAATTAGAATTTCAGTGCCCCTCATGCACCAACCAGAAGTGGCATAGGATGAAATTAATATAAACGTGAGAAATGTGACAAAATTAACTGTGCGCGATTATTTCTAGCTTCTGCAATTGTATACCTGCTGTAGCCTACCCATCCGCAAAGCAAGCACAGCCTCCCCTCACCTCACCTCAAGTGGTTGCTGAAGACACTGCTTTTTGAGACTGGGACAGCATGCCATATGCCTTCGTTTAAAAAAGGAGCCTGAGTTGTTGCTCAGCTCAGATGCATCATTCATTCATGCAGAATGTGGATGTGGCACTGGGACATCCTTGAAAGGCGGCTATGGCAGCAGCAGCACACGGTTTGATTTGGCTGATGGGAATTAGCCGTCGTCTGTCAGTTGTGTGATGATATGCGCTGAATTAACTTTTGAAACTGCACGCTCTTAATTAAAACACATAACTGCACTGTTTTCAATTATTTGAGCATATGAATTGTTTCGTCAAAAACACTAGCTCCCAAACATTTGTTTTCACCAGAGAACACTAAGCAATTCAATTAATTTATTCTTTAAAATAAGTCTTCATTTCATAAGTATTCTTATGAACTATTCACACGATGTCCCATAATTATAACCAAGATATATTTAATCCCCAAATCCATATTAATATATCCTGAATCATTCTCCCTAAAATAAAGATTTCTCTGTCATCATCACACATGTAAATCCCCCCTTTATAGACTATGCTGCTATGAGTGGTGCAAGTTCAGCTTTATATTTTTCCACAAAGCAATGCACCAAAGCTGAGGCCCTAGCAATCATAGTCCACTCTGTGACCCCCCCCCCCCCCCCCATTCACTCACACATCTTTGTGTGAGGTTACATAATAGCCCTTCCCCTGCTGCTTCTTTCCGCCCCCCACCCCCCATCACCACAGACATTCATGCCGCCTGGCAGCACCTCACTGTCATGAGGAGTGCAAACGAAGTGTTTCTCTTGCGCTGCTTCACAGTTCTGCGTATGCCACTCGTGTCAGTTTGTTCCTTTCCAAACACTTCGATTTGTTGTTTTGTTTTGTTGTTGTTTTGTTTGTTCTTGCTGTTGTTTGTTTCTCCCCATCCATTGGCAGGCTGGGCTAGACAGGACCTTGAGTGTAGAGGGATGCAGATCACACGCAGCTGAGCCGAGGGCTTCAAATTAGGGTATCCTCACCCAAACAACAAGCCGGAAGACGGGGTTAGAAACTTTGAATGCTCATGTGGGCACACCGCATGGTTAGTCGCATGTTTACTTCGTTGGGTTTTGCCTGGGTGGTCTCTTGCTACAGTGGAAAATAGCAGGGTTAAACATGCATGCCCGCTCCCTGTCTGTTTTGCAGCTTGCGAAGGACAAGATTGAGGTCAGATGTGTAGTAAGTGTCACAAAAGGAGCGCAGAACTGTTGTAAATGCCCCTTCTGTAGCGTATCCACCCGCAGTGAGGCAACCTTTGGATGCTGGAGATCATTGCCATGGAAACCAGCTACTGGAGCAGGAGCGGAAGCAACAGAGATAGCCAGGGACGCCTACGAACACCAATCAGCAGCAGAGAAATCTGCACACCCAGATGAGCTCTCTGACCTGCTCCCTCCTCCATTCAATCCTGCCCTAACTTACATATGCACACACACACACACACACACACACACACACACACACACACACACACACACACACACACACACACACACACACACACACATACACACACACACACACACACACAATCACATGAACAACGTTCCACTATCCATCCCACACAATTGTCACAATGTGGAGTCGAGCAGCGCATTTATCAGCTCTCTGCCTCAGGCTTTCATTCTCACATCGAACTGTTTCAACAGAACTGCAGTATGGCGAAGTGGGAGCCAGAGAGATAGAGATAGAGAGAGATAGAGAGAGAGAGAGAGTGGAAGAGAGAGGAAGAGAGAGAGAGAGAGAGAGAGGGGAAGAGAGAGAGAGTAAAACTCTCCCTCACAGCATACTGGCCTCCAGTGGGAGAACAGCAGAGATGTTAATCACATGAGTAACTTCCCTGCTTTCAGCTTCCAGATGTTCCCTCCCCTCCTTCTAAGCTGTCATGTCTAAGTCCAATTAGCATCAGGACGCCTGTGCAGGTGGAAGAGGAGGTGGTGAGATGGTGTGAGAGAGAGAGAAAGAGGAAAAGAGAGAGAGGGAGACAGTGGAAAGGAGGAATCTTCATTTCTTCGTCTCCCGTCGTGGCTGTTTAGCTGGCTCGTGAGAGGACGATGGCGGGCTTTCAGCTTCTCCGAGAAGGCAGGGCGGGGCAGGGCAGGGTCGGGTAATGGCTAACCTCTGACCAACAGTCCCAGGCGTGTAATGTCCCTCTAAACCTGCCAATTTTTTAATCCAGTCACTCTTAATCGCATGTTGGCTTGTCCAAGGGGGGGCTTTGGCTTTGGAGAATTAAAGCTGAGTTTTAATTACACACTTAATGTCCTCATAAATGTTCCTTTTTTTTGGCCGAGAAATGACCCCTCCATATGCCTGAACTCAAAGATGCACTGGCACAGCACTACATAGCTCCATCCCCACAGCTCCGTTAACACTTACCAAAAAGCAAATCCTGTAACTCTTCAACAACCTGTAATTGCATGCAAGGCTGACACTGTCCTGTGATTTATTTCAATGTATAGGTCACACAGAGATGAAAGCAACCAGATGTGCACCCCACAATACTGGGCTGAAACTGAGGACCTCGTGTCATGCTTTTCTCCCCTTCACACAATGTGTTCACCAGGAACCTTAATCTCTAGTGTGCTTTGATATAGCGCAGTCCAATACAAACACAGCTTCCTCTGCAGCAACCCCCCTCCCTCAACACACACATACACACACACACACATGCACAAATACACACACACACACACACACACACACACACACACACACACACTGGGTTTAAGTGTTGGCCAGAGGAGCAAGGGCTTTACGGTGGACAGAGGGGAGAAAGGGGATGATCTGGAGAGTGAGAGCTGGCAGGCAAAGGTTACATAAGAGGCAGTCACAGCGACAGAGAGAGGGGAAAAAACTGCTTTTGATGTCTACCCTCCGCTCAGGCCTATGTCATTTAGTTCATCTGAGTTTCATTTATGTAATATATCCGACTGAGAAAGGGGAAAAAAAAAAAAAAAACAAGAACAGACGATAAATGCTTGTGTTGATCTTAGTGATGCACGATATATCGGCCGCCGATATAATATCGGCCGATATGGTCATTTTTTTACACATCGGTATCGGTCCGATGTCAAAATAGGGCCGATGTGAACAGGCCGATAATCATTCCTGTGTATTTGACGTGTGTGTAGCGATCCAAGCGTGTTATCTGTCTACACTGAATCCGTTAAATATGCCCTTCTATTGCATCATATTTCTTATTTAAAATAGCAGGGCAACAAGACTGACAGAAAGAAGACACATCAGCATCTGACAAAAGTTCTTTCAAAACGTTGCGTTGTATCGCGCTGCTCGCGTTGCTTGCAGTCAAGTTGATGGCTGGCTTGCATGTCATGTCACGCCTAGCACATCTCTCGCGGTAGGCTAAATATAACTGTGTCAGGCAGAATGTAGTTATATGGTCGTAATAGGAATTTAATAGGGCTGTAACAATATGCGATTCAAAACTGAAATCGCAACACTCATATCCACAAACCTGTGTCGCGGTGTGAAAAGGCAGAACCGACACACCCTTTCTAGTGTCTAGCAGTGCTTTGCAGCTTACGCGGCCGCATAAACAACACACATCTCCCGCTTTACTTGGCGGTAGCCTACGTTGCTTTCATTGTAGACTTTACCAAACAGTATAAACCCCCTGTTAACCTTTCCTGCTTTGTAGTCAGAAACGCAGGGGAGATTCGTTATTCGAGGGCCGATGTTATAAGATAAAATAACGTCGGGGTCACGGTCCCATTTCTGATGAGCAAAATACACGAGCTGAACTTTATGGAGTTTTATTTCGGACAGTAACACCGCTCACACTGTGTACAGACTCCAACTTGAACTTCCACACTCTCTGCTCCAGTCGCATGCATACACTTCCTCACTCTATCTCCCTCCTTCCCAGCTTCCCCCCCACACACACACACACGGAGCTCTCTTAAAGGAGCCGCAACACCATTTTACAACACCCCTCTCTTTGCCCCGCTCTCTCTCGCTCACTCAATGGACACGCGCGACTGGGCCAACGCAATCCAAATAAAACATTACAATCGTGAAAGCAAGGACTCATAGAAGACGACTAGCTAAATTACTATTAAATCTGCTTAGCAACATTAGCATGCTGCACATATTTGTTTAAAACTCTTGGTTTCAAGTTGACTGATCATCTCAATACCAATGTTTCCCAAAAGTGCCTGTACCAAGGAGAACAAGTATTACCTTTAAACTTAAACACACATGGGGAAACTGAACAGTCCAATCAGTAGACTATGATAAGCTAGCCAACTATGCTACTATGCTACTTTGTTTACAATATTTCCAGGCTTCAACCACACAGCTGAATTAAAGAGGGAGAGTTGTAATATAAATAGTAGGCCTATAGTGTGCCATACCTACCTAGGCTAATCTGCATAAAGTGCTGTCATAAATATCAGACATTCAGTATTCTCTCTTTTTATATCAGGATATAAAATAATACAGATATATTCTATTATATTGTAATCCTCTGGTGTTCTAAGGTAGGCTATTGAAACGTTATTTAAAAAAAATGCATTTTGGAAAATAGCTCTTTATTTGATTATCATAAGAATGTGTTTTCTATACAGATATATCGACATCGGTAAATATCGGTATCGGCCATAACAGCAAAATTAATATCGGTTATCGGTATCGGCCACAATTTTCACATCGGTGCATCACTAGTTGATCTGGAAAAGGTTTTCTGGGAAAATGGCTGTGTCTGTGTGTGTGTGACAGTGAGAAGTTTCATTGTGATGCTCAGCTCCCAATTTTAGGCTACCGTTGAGCCCAAGGGGGCTGGGAAGACACAGGGCGGATGTGACCGCGATGTGATAATACAAGATTGATTTGACATCCTCCCATGATGCCTCCTGCTTTCCACCTCTCTCCTCCTTCCATCACTCTCTCTCTCTTTCTCTCTCTCTCTCTCTCTCTCTCTCTCTCTCTCTCTCTCTCTCTCTCTCTCTCTCTCTCTCTCTCTCTCTCTCTCTCTCTGCCATCTGCTCAGTAATTCAATCATCACACAAACCGTTGGGAGTAATGATTCCTTGGATTAGGCGCAGGGACTCTTGCCAAAGTCGGAATATTGACTAGAAATGAGTGCAGCGATATGAACTGATGTATGTGAGGAGAGGAGGAAACTCCCCTGGCTATTGAGCGGCTCCTGCCAGTAATGCCCCAAACAGGGGTATTACTCTTCCATCCACTAATCCACCACTGTGGTGGGTTTCAAACGTAATGTGACAACCGCTGCAGTTCCTAAAATAGGGATGAACTGAGTTTTGCAGCAAACAGACATTTTTTAAGCATCTGATGTGTAACAACAACAACAACAACATCAGCAAGGCTCTAATCCAGATGTGCTCTTAAAGATGGCAGGTCAGGAACATCCGCATGCAGTTTCAGAAGTGAACCTGTTTACATAAAAGAGGATTTTTTTTTTGTGGCCAGTGCACTGAACTTAATTTTCAGGAGTATTTTTGGCTTTTGCATTAGTATTGTTCCTGGCCTTACATAAAAGCTGTGGGATTTTCCAACTCTTTCTCTAAACAAACAAGATCTCCAGCAGATAACAAACAACAAGGCTTATTTCCTGACATGTGTTTTGGCTACACATTCTTTGACCCTACCCCTGCCACATGTTCTCTTTAATTTGAGAGCATGGCTGTCTTTGAGCTGCAGTTCATTAGCCAGACTTAGCATAAACACCACTCCACAGGCTAATTTCCCCACATGAGAACTGATGCCCAGTCTCCCAACCCTTATATGATGTGGAAATTAAATGTAGGTGGTGGGGGGAAGGAGCTCAGCCTGTCTTTTTGCTTGATTGAAGACAAATCTCATAGTCATACAGTAATAAGTAGTAGGGTTGTTGTGCTTAGTGTGAGGAGATAAGTTAATATTAATGAGATATAAAATGATAGCCACTAGCTATTAATCTGGTAAGGTTATTTTATACTTCTTACTGTATGGATATGGAAAACCTTTCAAATGCAATATGCAATAAATTACTGCTTACTGTGAATTATACTCTTGATAAATGCTCATCAGCAGAAATATTCTGGCAATAGGTCAGACTTCCACAAACCAATCAAGCTAAATCACTGCTTCCCAGCTGAAAATCAATCAGCAACGTGCTTCAAAAACTGGCACTTCTAAAGGCTCTGTGAATCTCAGGAGAACTGGCCCCACCCTCACTGTAAATGCAAAAGCATATCTGGGTCATGGGCACATGCCTCATTCAAGATAATAGTGTGTGAGAGGTTGGGTTACACAATATGGATGAAAACAACACAGTGTGTCCACATTCTTTGGCGCCAGACTTGTCTCTTTTTGGGACCAGAACAAACAGTGCCACCAGAAGGACAAACACAACGCGTTCTTCTGCTCACGTGCTGGCAGCACAGCGAGTGGAAGGCCTCTGTGAATGACCACGCCGGTCGCTCAATGGTGTTTTAAGCCTGACCGTGGACTTCAAGGCAGGGCTGCGACCGTGGACTTCAAGGCACCTAACTCTAACCCTAACCCTAATCCTTGCCTAACCCGCCTTCCATGCAGCGCTGCCTGGAAGACGACGTTAGGGGCTTAAAACACCATTGTGCACACCGGTCAGCATGGAAGGCTACTACCGCACATGTTGCATGGCTCCCTGTCAACATCACATTCTCACACACTCGGCCTGGGGATAACCACGAATGCTTTTTCCTCTCCACCTTTTGTGAAAGTGCACTGATGCGGATGCACCCTTGTGTTGGCAGCACCAGGAGGGTCTTGCCGTGCTGGTGTGTGGAGCAGGAAAGGAAGGGAAAAGAAACAGCAGCAGCACAGCGAGAGATGATCAAGCTCTGTCTTTTCACGTCATGTGGATGACGTAATTCTCTGCTCTTCTACTCTACTCTACCCAGAACCCCTGAGGGGGGTGGGGGGGCTTCCCTTATCCTGGGAGAGTGGTGCACAGGGAAAACAACACCAAAGATCAAAGCAGCCAGGCACGGCGGCTGTTACAACGGGAAAGACATGCAGAAATGATTCAGACAATGATGTGCTGATGTCCTGCAGAGTAATTGTGTATGTGTGTGAGGATGCAAGATAACTGAGCTTTCAAAAGCTTTCAAAAACTAAGTATGTGCACACCTTAGGAAGGCTCTACAAAAGGGCTAGGAGATACTGAACTTACAGCTGCAAATTCTTTCTGTGCAGCTTTGTGTCTGTCGGAGTATTCCTTGCTGATCACTACAGCTGTCTAGAAAATCCACAGATGATTCATCAGTACTGTGCCACGTGAGGACTCTGGTCCACTGTCAATTCAGTATGATTAAACGGAGAAACAGACAGAGACAATCAGGATGATTACCAGTGTGTCCTAAAAATTGAATCAGTATGTCTGATGTGCATTTCAAACACAATCCAATTTAGTTTTGTTCAAACAAGTAATAGCCTCATGACCCACACACACACACACACACACAAGGGAACAATACAGATGCAAAAGCTAATTGGTTATGTTAGTAGCATCTATCCTCACTGCATGGACCATTCAAAACCAAAACAGACACTATGTTATTGAGCATGAATAAGGGGATTTAACCCCAAAAACATAGACTAAACAATGAGCATTGACAGTAGCCTACTCCGTTCACGACGACTCCAGCTGTATTCTAACTTGGGGGCGTTCACCTCCACTGAACCGTCATACACAATACATTTTCTGATAGCCTACACTAGGCATCTCTTCTGAAGATTATTGATGCGTTTTTCAAACGACCATGGGAGCGCTCACGGAACGCCTGGGAGAGCTATATGATTATATGACTAATGACATTTAGAGATATCATTTTGAACCTTAAATAAATATAAAGGTTTCATTGACGAATGTAAAGGTTGGCTCAGATATTAGACCTGCCCTCCATGTGGAAACAGCAGGCATATCACCCACAGTAATGCTCGCAATCAATCAGTTTGTAGGCCTACAGCACTGGCCTGTTTGATACGCCAAACATAGGCTAGCCTACTACACATTTCAACACACCCACACACCGACGAGTCGTAAAGGCATTTCGACGTGATCCTGATATTGGAACAATGAAACTGGCTGATTGGATGCCACAGCTTTCAACCCCCCCCTTTAAGCTTCAGGCTTCACGAAAACATGCATTCATTTCAAACACTCAAAATTCCCTACTTGCTTTCCCGGGCTTGGGCCTCTGCAGGAGCTTCTGCACCGTAAGCAGGTCCTCCGTCTTCACTGCTTGAAGCAATTCCTGGTCTTTCCCCATCTTCACGTTATTTATTTATTTAGTTTTACATCCAAAACATCGTCTGTGTGGAGTGCGTTCTAGCCCAAGCGAGTTCTCTGCCGTTTCCTCCCTATATTGCGGTGTGGTTTTGCAGGGTGCAAAGAGGCTTGAGTGCTCTCGGATGGAAGGATGCTCGGATCCCGAGAGCTGGTTCACACACAGCGTGACGAGCAGAACAACAGATGCAATTCCAGTTGAAAGCGATGAATGATCACTGTGCTCATACGCGACGTACGCCCAAAGTGGAGAATGTCTCACACTTTTGCTGCAATTTTCTTACAATAGGTATTCAGATGATAAGGCTGACGGCTTCCACTCCACTTCAAACAACAATGCTTCCCATCGCAGAATCAGCTGCACGCATGATTCTGGCTGCAACAATGCAAGTAAAAACAATGCATCATTAAATAGCGAAATAAAATACCTAAAATATACTAAACGTGTTTTCAAAAGCCCTTTCGCCGTGGTTGTTTCTTCATGAAATTCGGAGCCTGCATTAGATAAACAGAAGTCAGCCCTGCCATTGCTGCGTGAGCGCCCCAGTCGGCTATATTCGCTGCTTCGTCTCGCCAGTATAGTCTCAGTGCTATGATGAATCTACATGGAGCAGGCTGTGCAATCGCCCCGCCGTGAAGCTGGCTGAGATTGCAATGTTAAATGGCTCCGCTGCATCCATAGGGCGGATCCAAAGGCACAGGACCACCCCTCCTCCCTCTGCCCGGCACTCAAAGGCTGCCAAACGGAGGGGATGCGGAGGTAGGTTCACTATGCCGCTACCATGGATACAAGCGGTGAGAAACGACGCTCCTCATCATATTCCTGTAGGCTACGTTTGCGTTGAACTCAGAGCCCATTGATTCTGCTTTCAGCACCAGTGGCATTTCTCTCCAGAATTATAGCTTAGTCTTACTCCTTCGATCTGCTCTATAGAGCGCACAGGTCTGGCATAGGCTAGGCTATGTCATAATTATTGGACCATGCTTCCCACCGAGGTTTTGACACCTTGATTGTAGCCTAACACCACTTAATTGATTGTCTTTTTGTGCCCTCTGATCGGCAAGACCTAATTTACGTCTGCTGAGGAGGTTTATTCTGGGGAAATAATTAGAGCACCGTCTGTTTCCATGTTTTCATCAAATTCATAATATAATTTGCAAATGCAGACTGAAATAGGCCTATGCTTATTCTTCAAGAGGCCTATCGATATCACCATAGGCCTATAGCCTCAGTCGATGCCTCCCACCTGAAATATGACAATATTTTGACGATGGCACATTGGCCCTCTTCTTAAATTCCTCTCTTTATGTGATTCCATATTTCAATAGCATTATATGAATGTGTGCGCATGTAGGCCTAGACTAGCCTACTTGAATATTAGGCTATGTGAAGGAGACCTATAGTGAAACAGCGTTTTGAACTTTTTTAAATTACATTTTGAACTCTCAAAACAATTGATCCTTCAAAATGAGACTTTATGGAATCAGATAAGGCTTACTAAAAATAACAGTAGCCTACTTTGTCGTTTTTGACGACATCTTGTGGTCAGGTTGAACGATGTCACACGACAAACCAGCTGTGACAAACTGATCAACAGTGACCTCTAGTGAAAGGCTAGCAGATTGTTAGAGAATCCGATAAATATAGTCGTGTATCAGGGTTGATCATCCATATTTTATTTTGGACGGAATGTTGTCGACTATCCATCTTACTTTCCTCACTGCAAATGCAAGTGGTCTACCAACATACATGGCAATACGTTTGTAAGTCTGCCAAAGCGCCATTTTGGTTTCATGACATTTACGTCATTCTTACGGCTTTCGCAGAAGTGTGTTGATTGGTTGAAACTCGTTGGTTTTGGTTGGATAACAGCAGAACAGGTAGAGAGGGTTGCTTCTCCAGGGTAGGCGAGGATATTAAACAAAGAACACAAACTGGTAAGAATTCAATTAAACTTTTCTTTTTTAAATTATTTTAAGGACAGTTGGGCGTAAGTAAATTTTAACGCACCAGTACTTTAGAGAAGCGATGCTGTCCTCAACTGAACGTGAGGATGTGGTGAAGCTCATGCATTAGACATAGAAAATGTTCTTAGCAATAGCTGATGTTAGCTAAGGTTAAGAGAGCTTGTTTCATCTAATGGTAGTGAAACTACTTCTCGTTAACACGTCGGTTTGGTACAGAATTGTAGCCGTGGTGTCTAGGCTCTTATTCATGCGTCTTTCCATCACGCAATTGATTACTGTCAGTTAACTAGCATGTCACGAGGAATGCGTTAGCGTTAGCTTCCTAGTTAACCGCCGTGTGAATGAACAACAGTGATTAGCTACTAGCTAGCGATGTAACGGTAACACTAGCCAGTAGCCACCACTGTGCAATGGCCCAGGCTACTAGCTGGATAGCTTTGCTACAAGTATGGTGGCTTTCATCTTTCCCTTTTTGTACCTGAGTTCAGTTGTTATTTTAAAAACAGCAACAGTGCTTAAAGTGAGATAATGGCTCACAAGTTAGCATTTTCTTACTGTGAAATCATGAATTAATTAGTGTCATTGCAAACGAGAGACGCTTGACATTAGCTGTCTGCGTTAACAGGAAGGGCTCAGCAGTGCCTGGGCGCCCAGGGAGCCACTGCCTGAGTCTGTGGAGGCGGTTTCGAGGCAACGAGTGGACATGAACGCGACGAAAGGAGGCCTGGTCATCTTCTCCGCCAACTCAAACCCCGCCAGTCGGGAGTTGGGCAAGAGGATTTCAGAGTAGGTACTTTTTGTAAATATTGTTTTCATTTTGTCTGAGTAGATTCGTTTAATCTTCAGTGCACACATAATATCTGATGCTTTAGATATCATGCCCTCCTCCCCACAACTTTGTGACCACTTGACCATTAGTCATCGTTTTAGTCAGAGGTCGGTATGGCTTGATATAGGCTGTATAGTTGTCTTGATTTGCTTTCATAACACCATGTCCCTCATGACTTGCTTTGTGGTTGTTGAGCAGAAACGACATGATGTAACAGTAACAGGCCTTGGCCATGCCCATTGTCCTGTTAGTTTACTTATGAAATGTTACATTACGCCTGACCTGTCTTGAGAACAATTTTGCCAATGTGAATTCAGTGAGGAAGAGCCAAACATGCCATTTGATTCATATGGTCTACCTGGGCTACATATTTGTAAGAAGCAAATTAGCTAATTTTCCTATGATCTTTTTCATGAAGTTAATCATCTCTGCCCTTCTGAGTTGTAAGGCAACTGGCAAATTTCTCTTCACTGTCATCATGGACTGAAAACCACCCCCTTGTCTAACAAAGTGGGGTAAGGTAACATTTTGTCTCAGACAAAATATCCTTGGATACTGGAAAAAATCTACACTGTCTTCACAACAAGAGGAACCACTTCTTGTTCTCAGGCGCTTGTCGAAAAAAGCCCACAGTGTCTTCCATTCATTTAGTGTTGAATTAAAAACAATTGTCGCAGCACTTAATCATAATGTCTGTTTTTGGGGAACAGATGGCACATGCCATGTGTGCCTCAAGTGAGTTGAAATTTACTGGAACTTTTGTCTAAAGTGACTTACAAGTGAGGAATAACATTCAAGCAAAAATGTAACCAGGGATGTTAGAGTGACAATAAATACTATCTTACCAA
Organism: Alosa sapidissima; assembly: GCF_018492685.1. Classification (NCBI taxonomy): domain Eukaryota; kingdom Metazoa; phylum Chordata; class Actinopteri; order Clupeiformes; family Clupeidae; genus Alosa; species Alosa sapidissima. The sequence continues at coordinate 8,833,031 of NC_055959.1, read as the reverse complement.
CTTTTATCTGTTGTTGGCTAACTACTGCTTCAGTTGTCATTTGCTGCATGAAGGTTGAAAGTGTTTGACTTTAGCTGTGTGTGTGTGTGCGTTTCTTTACAGACGGCTGGGGGTGGAGCTGGGGAAGGTGCAGGTGTATCAGGAGGCCAACAGAGGTGAGACTCTCAGACTGGTGAGTTGTTATCGCTGGGAAAGCAAAGAGTGGGAACCGCAACCCCAAAGCTTACTAAAGGCATTACAAAACAACAGCAAAACGGGAGGAGAGAGTGTGTGAGATTTTGTGTGTGTGTGTGTGTGTGTGTGTGTGTGTGTGTGTGTGTGTGTGTGTGTGTGTATGTGAGTGAGTGGGAATCGTTTAGATGTGCTAACAGGATGATTGGTCCACTCCTGGCTCTGCTTAGCTGACCTTGAATTGTTGGTTTTGCATTTCGGCATTACCCGCCGGCCCATTCTTTGCATGCCTGAACAGTGGATAGACAAAACATGTTGTGTCAGAGACCTGCACTGGACCTCTATCTTGTAATTGAACTGACAAGCTTTGTGTAGAGCCAGGCTGGCGTAGGTCTACGTTTGTGTGGACATAACACACGGTCACGGTCGCCAGGGTGACTCTCGTCACCAAGCTTTGTTTGCATTCGGCTCAGAATCGTTGAATATCAAGTTATGTTATAGCTCCCTGCCATTAGTTTAGGACAGATCACGTACCACAACAGTTAATCTGTAAGTGTGACTTCACTAGCTGTTACTGATTGCCACATCTTTGTCTCCATAGAAACACGGGTACAGATTCAAGAGTCGGTTCGAGGAAAGGATGTCTTCATCATCCAGACAGTGTCCAAGTAAGAAAGATTTGATTTGCCTTCCTAATTGCCCTCCGAAAGGCCCAGGGCAGAGACAAGCAATTAAAACTTCCCTTCGTCTAAGCATTGATGTAAATAACTGATGGAAACTCAAAGTCAAATCTGAGGGAAAATCTCAAGGTAACCACCCCACTGCCTTCCTCCCCTCCGCAGGGATGTCAACACCACCATCATGGAACTCCTCATCATGGTGTATGCCTGTCGGACATCCTGCGCAAGGAACATCATCGGCGTCATCCCCTACTTCCCCTATAGCAAGCAGTGCAAGATGAGGAAGAGGGGCTCCATTGTCTCCAAGCTGCTGGCCTCTATGATGTGCAAAGCAGGTGAGGGGAACGTTCTGGTGCCTAGAACTCACTGTCCATTGTTGTAGGAAAATAACAAGCTGTGATGTTCTACTTTAACTTCTCCCAAGGCAGTCAGAGACTTACCACTTGTGTATGTTGATGCCTAAAAATATTGCACAAGTAATTGTTGCATGGAAAATTAAAATAAGCTCAGGCTGAAAACATTGCCCTCTGCAGGTCATACTGTTTTTGGGAATATTTTTGTCATAAAGCCTGTAGTCCGATGTCAATTGGGTGGTTTGAAAATGAAGGCTTCAGTTATACTCTGATGAATTAACATCAAAGGTTTAGGCTAGGTAATGCCTAACCCATAAATTGCATTAGAACTTCCATATTATGCAAATGTGTCCTTAGAAGTAAGGCTTTGGTTAAACATTAAGATCCCTGGCTGCAGGTCTTCAGAGATGAAGGGGGGAAATTTCAGCGTTTGTTGATAAATTGTTGTGACTTGAGTCCCCTGTCAGGGTATGATGGGGTACACTGAGATTAATATTGCATGCTTTTATGGCTGTCTTTACAGCCTTGCTGTACAGCACTTTGCTTTCTGAACTTCTTTGATACATTCCCATTAATTTATTTAAGTTGCATTTACATTTCTTTCGTTCAGCAGAAATTCATGCTGCGAATTGTGTCTGTGGAGCTGTAGATTCAGCAACTCTCTGCAGACTTAAAAACGGTTTACAATATTTATCCCATGCCAGCATTTGAGTTTTTTGCATTTTAGATAGATGTTTATCAGATGAGGAAGGCCTTACTGGGTCAATAGCTCCCCTCCCTGATCTTTACACATGCAGTCACCCATAGGAAGAGAAAGTGCTCCATGCTAATACAGGGTCTGCTGAATAGCGAGTGTCGGTGTTACTAAAAATAGACCAGCGCATAATGCATCACGGATTGACCGGACAAGACGGGTAGTATCAGGAAAGACCTGCATTTTGCGCCTAGGTGCAGTCAAAAACAGGCACGTCACTGAATCATTTAATTTGCTGCAACAAATAGCTTCCATTATAATCAATGGAACTGGTGGCACACACATGCAAACAAATTAGACCGGTCTTCTAAAACTATTTTCACACTCTCAACCCTTCAGATGTTGTGCCTGGTGTAGCCTCCCTCTAACTTCTACGCCTAGTATGGAGCTGTGTCTTGGACTTTCCATACCACTGCCCAGTTTGAGTGCTATTAGCAATGTGCAGCAACCAAGTAACATTGATCCCATCAAATCGGGGGGGGGGATACTTTATTAAGTGACAGTTAAAAGCATAATAATGACAAACACTTCCATGCAAATTGATTTTACAATGGCTGATTATTAATGCTGTTTTCAGTAACCAACACAGTGGGCTACTTGCTGTGTCAGTTTTGTTTACACGTGACAAAGGTTGCTAAGGAGACAAAACGCATGCTGTCAACCCACCACTGAAGATGGTAATCTTGTATTTCGATCTCTTAAGCAAGTCATTCTATGTGCATTCTAAGCTGCCAAATCGCTGGTGCGTTGGGGTCCTGTTCACCCTGCCGGGACTTATTTTCCTATAATGACCTGCGTTCTATATATTATCCCTTACGTAATGACCAGGCTTAGGAATACTCCACATCTCTAATGCTGTCGCAAGTGTCACACATGAAGTTGTCCGGCCACAGTGTCACACCCATTTTCAGGACTGGCATCTCAAACAATGCGCTATAATGGTGTATAAAGGTTCTGCTCAGCAAGCTTCTTTGGCATAAACTGCTGCAAAAAGGGCTACTCTTTCACTTAGCACTTTAAGGTACCATTTCACTGTAAGTTCAGTTTTGCTGGGCTCATCTGTGCATCTTTTCATATTGTTTTTTTGTAGTTCCACCACGCACCTGTGTATGGACTTAAGTGCAGGGTACGTGTGTGATGTTTTTAAATGTTTTGAAACATGATTCTTGTGCAGGCCTCACCCATCTCATCACCATGGATCTGCACCAGAAGGAGATCCAGGGCTTCTTCAACATTCCTGTGGACAACCTGCGTGCATCTCCTTTTCTCCTACAGTACATCCAGGAGGAGGTAGGTGTTGTGTGTGTCTGTGTGTCTGTGTGTGTGTCTGTGTCTGTCTTTTCAGTCTAACTTTTGTTTTGGTTTCCAGTTGGATAGTTTGGTCCTGGAAAAGTGCGTCGTGGACACCTGTTTGTTTGGCTTTTTATTTTGTGCCAGTTATGTTGATCTTCTACCCTTCAGCTCACCATTGAATCGTACGTGCTTCTCATCCACAGATTCCTGACTACAGAAACGCTGTCATCGTGGCCAAGTCTCCAGCCTCGGCCAAGAGGTGAGTATCCCACTGGTTGAAGAACTGACTGCTTCCTGACTCCAATTATCTGTCCCCGAGAGTGGAGGCCCCTGTAAGAGAAACAGCTCATGAATAGATGGACACACGGTTCATTGTTAGTGTAGCCTACAGGATGAGTGAATGCATCAGTATACTTCCTAACTTGCGTCTTCACTTTGCCATGTACAAATGCCATGTTGTTTTTGACATGATTTTACTGTCATTATTTCAGTTTTCCACTAGGTGGCTCAAGTGAGAGGTATGGGTTGCCTGGATAACAGATGAATTGAGAATCTTTGTAATGCTTTGGTGAAGATTTGGTTTGAGTTTGATTTGGTTCATCTGAAACCTGCAATTCTGTCATTGAGCCTAATATATGTATGCACAGTCAGTGCCGTAAGTTCGGGCACCTGTTCACATGCTTAAAAACGCCACATGTTCACATGCTTAAAAACGTTATTGAAACAAAAAATGCCCACGAGTAATCTAGATTGCTTGCTGCCATATAGGGGGCTTTGTACACAGCTGACGTTGTAGGCTATCCTTAGCCTTAGGCCCGTTTCACACCGGGAACGCGGCGTGAACGTCGCGCTGCCATTTTAAAATGTCTCCTTTTCTCACATCGTTTTTTTTCTTCACTGTTTTGAATGGAAACGCTTCCAAGATGCTTGTGTGTGGTGTGAAAAATAGGAGTGAGTTCTATTCCTAGCATGCACATGTTTTCGGCTCGGCTCGAGTCGTGCCTGAGACGTGCGTGCCTCACGCAGGCGGTGTGCAAGGTCTAACCTGTTAACATGGAAGCCGAAATAAAAACACGTCACGCAGCTGACATGCTCATGCCACGCACCCGGTGTGAAACGGGCCTTAGTATCTCTAATTCATGACAACAGTAACACAATCCAATAGTTGTCTGAATCAGTTGCTTTCCGAGCTGGACAGACAGCCTGCTTGTTCCATCTTTGCCTGATTAATTTCCCAGCCCTATCAAATACTGATTGCTCTCACTGCCTTTGCCGAACTGAAAGTCATTCTCACACGATCGACTGAAGGCCTCGGTAACACCGACAAATAGGCGAGCATTTAAACTGATGCACATAACTGGCAACTGTCTGTACTTCCCTCAGGAGCATCAGTTACCTTCCTAGTTACCAGTGCTCCCTGACGATGATTTAGTTCCATTTATTGTAAATGACCAGCAGGATTTAATCTGCAGCCTGTAATGTGTCTGACGAGCCCACTACTCCCCCCCCCCCCTTGTATTCAGGGCGCAGTCGTTTGCAGAGAGGCTACGGCTGGGCATCGCGGTCATCCACGGAGAGGCGCAGGACGCCGAGTCGGACCTTGTGGACGGCCGGCACTCTCCTCCAACGGTCAAAAACGTCGGGGCCATTCATCCCAGCCTAGAAATCCCACGTAAGATGAGCTGTCGACGTCTCGCTTCCTCATGTCAGCCGCTTGGTTCCTCAGTGTGCAGCTTAAGAGAGCTGGTGATGAGTAGCAGCCTCTGCAAGGCAGCTTTCATTTCATCATGGCTTAAAGCTCTTTCTCTCTCTTTTTTTTCTTTCTCTCTTCTCTTTTCTTTCTTTTTTTCTTTCTTTTTCTCCCCCCTCTCTCCTGTTGTCCAGTGCTGATCCCCAAAGAGAAGCCTCCAATTACAGTGGTGGGAGATGTAGGTGGGCGCATCGCCATCATCGTGGTGAGTACACGCACACACACACACACACACACACAGTGCTCTGTATTCATGGCCGACATCCTCCTCTCTATTTGTCATGCTGGCTTGGATTGTACTCGGTTCCAGCCAGTCTGTTTTAATGATGCACTGGGCTCCATCCTGTTCTACCAGCCACCTAGGTTTCAGTTATTTTAGCATACGTGTTCACACTTTGAGGCTGGAGCGTACTTGTGAAACTGTTACATATTTAGACTTAAACAAGTTTATTTTTTATGCATCGTCAGGATTGTGTGTGTGTGTATGTAAGCCAAATGGTGCAATACCCACAGAGTATAATGAAGGAAATGATCTCTTTTCACTGGAAATAAAATAAATAAATAATAATAAAAAAAGATTTTTCCTATTTAATCTTTGAGTAGAGCAGCTGCTGATCAGAAATGGCAAGAGGAGAGCAAATGTTCTGACCGGAGGAGCATGACTGTCTCCTCTTTCCCCCCACAGGATGACATCATCGATGATGTGGACAGCTTCCTGGCCGCAGCAGAGACTTTAAAGGAGCGGGGGGCCTACAAAATATTTGTCATGGCGACGCACGGCATTCTGTCGTCAGATGCGCCGCGCCTCATTGAGGAGTCCGCAATCGATGAGGTGATGATCTGCACGGCTGGGCTTAAAACATGAATAAAAGCTGAAGTAAAACAAATTTTTAACTATTCCTGAAGAAGGTTACACAGGTAGATTTGGAATTTTATCCACAAATGACAGTGAAAGTGCAAACACAAATTACAATGTCATTTATTTATCAATTACTATATCATGGATGTGGTTTGGCATCAGTATATTTATCAGTTTAACTGAAGATTCAGAAATGGTGGAAATAGTGTGCCGGCCACTGGCAGGTTTTAGTGGCATTGGGTCTCTGTACGTCATCGTGTGGTCATCTCACTCAGCAAGCTGAAAAGCATGCATTGCTCTAAGCCAGCGCTGTAATCCACTACTTGAATCCTAACGCACCTTCTTATTTGTTGAATTTGAATGTTTTACTTGTATAATATGTGTGTGTAGTTATCTTTATATCAAGAATGGCAGATTAATGTGATAATATGATGGTCAAAGCAAAATTACAACTTTAAAAGCCTTGTAGTAGTTGCATTCACTATGTAAAAGACTTTAACCACTGCCCACAATGAAATGAGTCAGATTTGCAGCTCTGTAATATGATGGTCAAAGCAAAATTACAACTTTAAAAGCCTTGTAGTAGTTGCATTCACTATGTAAAAGACTTTAACCACTGCCCACAATGAAATGAGTCAGATTTGCAGCTCTGATGCACTGCACCTGCCTGATGTTTCATTTCAGTGGAAAGCAATTCAGGAGCCTAGCTTTTAAAATATAAATAATGTCCTTGATACTTTAAGGTGTGAAGTGCCCTTGACGTTTCACAAAGGAAACTGTATGTACTACGCACCCTATTGAGTGGCCTGGTGTTCATGGCTAAGTGTAGCCTGTGTCCTGTCCTGTGCAGGTGGTTGTGACCAACACCATCCCCCATGAGATTCAGAAGCTGCAGTGTCCAAAGATCAAGACAGTGGACATCAGCATGATCCTGTCCGAGGCCATCCGCCGCATCCACAACGGAGAGTCCATGTCGTACCTTTTCCGCAACATCGGCATGGACGACTGACAGAAGCTCTCTAGCAGGCATCCCAAAACCCAACCACCCACCCACCTCCTCCGAACTGCCAGACAAATTGTGTGCGCAGAGGTCAAGGCTTTACCCATCATGCACCTCTCATTCAGATTAATTATGTGCTGCAGGGTCAATGCTTGTATGTCTTAACCATTATTATATTGTTTTTGTTTTTTGTATGTTTTGATTTTTAGTTCTAGCTAACTTAAAATGTGTCTGTGTGCTAAGCGGACAGGTCAAAACTTAGTAGCATGTATGACAGTTTTTGGCGAGCACTAGGATAGACGAGCTCACAGTCGTAATGCAGTGCAAGATTGCAGATGGTTACACTTGAACAGAAATATTTCACATCAGCTTATTTATTTTAAACTAGCCCGCCCCGCCCCACCCCAACCCCCCACCCCCGATGTCACACACTCTTCACAATGCCTTTAACTTGTACAATGGGCGATTAGCCACTGGATTTCTGTTGGCCATCTCGACTCTGCAAGCGCTCATTTCTTTTTGCGTTTGACCGATAGTGAAATATGTTACAGCAACTGGGCACTCAGGCTCTGTGCATTCCACCCTCCGAGGGACTGTGCGTGTGCGCTATAGCATTTCTTCAGTCACACTTTGGTGTAGTGTACCGTAGTGACCATGACCAACGATAGTGCATACAGTATTGTGCTGCTGCCATATGCCAGTCTTGGGTGTCAATACCTTCATATCTTTCAGTGTAATAATGGTGCCACAATATGTTTTTGTTATGTGATAATGTGGAAGCAGGCTGGAGCTGCACTTAAAAAAAGTTGAAATAACTGTTTAATATTAAGACAGTTTGGGAAATAACTGTCAAAAGATGCATAAACTATATGATCACTGCTTTAAGTGAAAGATGACAAACTAGACTGAATGTGTTTCTTTTTTTGTGTTTAGCCCCCCCCCCCCCCCTTTCTAACTTGGTCTACTAATGCTTAAAATGTTTGCCTGAAGAATTCTTGCCACTGATTACTGAGACCATGTGTGTGCACTGTAGCTTTGGTGATGAGATCGTGGTCGATATTTCAGGATTTCCTGTCTCAGAGAACTTCAAATGTTTCATTTAAAACTAAGAGGCGATTGCAGGGTCTTTGTAACTACTAATAATTCAGGCTTTTGTATTTATTTACAGCACTTGATGGTCAAGAATAAAAAAAAAAACAAAAAAAAATGAATGGAGACCAAAAGTTGAATTCTATTGTGTGTGATTTCATGTGGGACACAGAATTCCCCAAAAAGAGAACATGCACAATTTCTGAAACCTTGCTCCGTTTTCTTAAAACATTAAACACAAAACCTCAGCTTCAAGCACCATTTACAAAACCTCTGACTCCTCTTGAAAAATCAAACGTTTGCTTCAAAACAGTTTTACTTGTGCTCAAAATCAAACACTGCTCTCAAATCATAAACAAAGAGATCAAAATTATATACACTATCAAGCAGTCAGTAAACAATATACTAGAAAAAATAGAAAACATATTGTTCAAAACATATGGTTCTCAGGGAGTACATTTTTAATTTCAAAACAAATTTCATATTTTTCCATCATTTGTCTTTTGATGAACGAAAACATCAAGTACTACTTTGCTTTGCATTGTCTTGTTCTTCCTCCTCCTTGTACCCCTATTTTTACGGTATCCTGCATCTCACAAACTTGTCCTTTGATTCTTGTTCTTTGTTGATATGAACTTGCAACCAGTCAAAATCTATTGAGCAGTCAGTACTGCAAACAAATGGAAAGCACAATGTTCAGGGGCCATACAATAACTTGTTTACAGTATTGTACAGTATACAGCCTACAATGCACTGAATGCATGCATGAAATTTTCACCAGACATTAGTATTAACTTAAGTAATCCACACATATATAAAAATCCAAACATTAATGTCTAAAAGTAGAGTTATGAGTAAAAAAGTGGAATGGCACAGGGAAAAAGTATTGAACACACTAAGATAAAGCAGTACACAAAGGCAAGGAATGGCAAGGAACAAACTGGAATCTATAAGTAGTTACAGAAATTATCCCTCCTATCTGCAAATTTATATTAGCTGGGTTAGTACATACTGGTAGGCTATAAAGTTTTTTTGTTACCAAGGTGTCACACAAGAAACATTTCATGATAAAGGGTAAAAGCAAAGAGCTCTCCCAAGACTTGCAACCTTATTGTTGCAAAACATATCAATGGGACTGGTTACAGATGTACTTCAAAACTTCAGAATCATTCAGCGAGCAGTATTGTAGCCATTATCTGCAAGTGGAAGGAACATCACTGCATCATCAACTGGCCATGCACAGGATCTCCTTGCAAGATTTCTGACCAGGAAGTCAGAAGAGTAGCCCAAGAGCCAAGGACCACTCGGAGAAAGCTCCAGAAAGACTTGGAGGCAGCAGGTACAATTGTTACAGAGAAAATAAAAGGTAATGCACACAACCGCCATGGCCTCTATGCACGCTCATCCCGCATGACTCTATTGCTGAAGAAAAAACATGTCAAAGCTCGTTAAAAGTTTGCTACACAACATTTGTACAATCCTATGAAATACTGAGAGAATGTATCCTGGTCAGGCAAGAGCAAAATGTAACTTTTCGGATGTCATACTACACACCATATTTGGAGGAGAAATGGCACTGTGCATCACCGTAAAAATACCCTACCAACAGTGAGGTTTGGAGGTGGTGGCATCATGGTGTGGGCTGTTTTTCATCTCATGATACTAGCAGACTTCATACAATTGAAGGAATGATGAATGGTGTCATTTTGTTCCGGGGGAATCTACATCCACCAGGATGATGAGGATGAGACATGGCTAGACCTTCCAGCAGGACAATGATCCAAACCATTCAGCAAAGGAAACTCTCAATCAATTTTGAGTGGTTCTGTTTAATAAGTGACATGTGTATGTCTATTTCTATTTAATTTTTGGCACTTGTGTTTACCAGTATGGATGCATGTGCATTAGAGTGCAGAATGTGTTCAACGTTTTGCTAAAAATTGCAAGTGAGATCTGCAAATTGTGTTTTACCATGTGAAATGGTTAAAGGTATTGACAACAGACTGAACAATTAGCTTAATGAGTTCAAGCAATTGGGAACTTTTTTCAGCCAATGGGTTTTAGTGTTTTAGCAACTGAGAAAAACTAATTTGAAATCACCCCCTTTGGCTGCAGTACTAATGTCATACAGCAGGGGGCACCTGATGCAATGTTCAGTGTGCAGATGTTTTCAGATAAAGTGTCTCGCATACATCTGACTTACTCTGTGCTCAGCCTCGCCTCCATCTATTGTTCTTGAAAGAATAATGATGCCAAAAACACAATGTGTATGAGTTGCTGCCTGTGTTTCAGGAAAAGGTGTGTGTGTGTGTGTATGCTTGAACGTGTGTGTGTGTGTGTGCGAGTGCCCCCCCATCTTCATCCTCCATCTGCCAGTATGGTCTCCTGAGCACACCATGTAGGTGCTTACACAACCCAGCTTGGGAATTAATGAGGAGTGATCTCCATGTATTGTTTCATAGCTCTTAGGCACACCAAGACTGTGAGGCAGGATTAAAGCAGACGAGGATTGCTTTAGCGCAAAACAAATACACACAACCCCCCCTTTTTTTCAGTTGCTCACCTCACCTTTGCAAAGAACGCCGACCACACGTGACAAGACAACAGTGTTATTCTAGTCAAACAAGGTGCTTGCTTAATCTCTTGGTGACTTTGCCCTTGTTCATGGGGTTACTTCTTTCACGTGTGAAAAGTAAAGGTGTTTGAGTCGTGACTCACTCGGATCTTTCACCCGTGTCTTTAAATTAACCCATGAGTCGCGAGTCTCTAGTATCATTAACTCGGATCAGTTGAGTCCTACTACAATTCAATCTAAAACGATAAACAGCGCCACACACAAACCTCTTGCAACATTAGCTAGCCTCCTAGCCCTAGCCATCATCATAGCTGCCAACTCTCACGCATTGGCCGTGAGACACACGCATTTGATTAGTTTCACACACTCACACGCCACACCCACGATTTCTCACGCTGAAGTGTCAACCCGGTCGGTCAGATGCCTGAAAAATGAGTTTAGCCTATAGATCTACCTGTTGAGCCACGGTTATGCTTTCAGAGACGGTGAGAGGGTTCAAGAGCACCCCCTGTCTGTGGAATTTTCTAAAATTTCTCTCATTTGCGATGCTACTTCAAAAGCCATCCCAGGCGCATTCCCCCGGCTTCAGGTAGGCCTATGCTTTGAGTATTTTTCACGCTGAAGTGTCAACGTGGTAGGTCAAATACCTGGCAGATGAGGTTCAACTAAACTAAACCTATACATGATATCACACATCATGTGAACGAGCGGAATCTAAGCTTTCCAATGATATTAGCGCGAAGTTGCTGTGATAAATGGTTCGCGAGAAAATTATCATTGAACCGACGTGCAATTTAGGCTAATCATATTTGCATTTTGCACACAGTGCACACCCATTACTCTCGGTTGTAATATCTCACTAACCCTTCACACAACATGTGGCAAACCTAATATCATAATAAACAGCAAACCGTACCGAATACGAGGATATAAAGCATGCCTCTGTTTTTGAAATTGCAACACATTTCTACATAGCCTCATTGGGGCGAAATTATAATGTATTCTAATGTAAACTATTTGTCAGTAGGCCTACATACATATTTGTAAATTGCTCAGTAGATTATCCCACTATCATGGTTCTTATATTGTCAGGTTCCAGCCAATCCCACTTATACAGATAAATGAATATATTTATATTTCCATGCTTTCTAGTGACATTAATGCAAAAATATAAAGAAAATCAAATAAGGAGACACAAATATTGATATAAAGCCTGACATAAGCCATATGCAAACATTCACATCATGCAGATATGGGTACATCCTGAAAAAGGAATAGCCTGTAGGCTATGGCCATTACAATGACCAATATATTATCTTAAATGAACTAGCTGAAAAACACAGGTGACCACTTCTGCATAATTTCATGGAGTGCTGAACATTTCTGAACTGTGAAATGGACCATATGTTTTTGTGGTTGTGAACTTATTGCAATATCACCATAACTATTCCACCTGTGTATGCATGGTTATAATTCTGAAGTGCAAAATAGCTTAGGCTACAGCACAAATATTTCCATAAAAATAAGCAAGTCTGACATCTGAATTTATTTTTAAAAGTGCACCAGATTGATGCATTTAAAAGTTAAAATATACAAACATTTCTTAAATTCTTACAAAACACCCACCCACTTTTTAAAATTGTTAGTTTGGACCCCCCCACTATTGCCGTGCGAAATACCAGTGCTGTTTGTACGCCAAATAAATAATAACCTATAGGTTTATGTAAAACTCCCCATTAACAGCATCACGTCACTAACCACAGCTAGACTGCACAATGGTAGGCCTTCAAAAGCATGACATTTTCGCTTTAGTTTGATATTTAATTTACTTGATCCGCTTTCATGCGTTCATTGAACGTCCGCAGTGCTGTAATGGAAACCTTATTGCGTAGCCTAGTAGCCTATATATTGAGTTATTTTTAAATTATGCATGATTTACTTTTTATTAATTTCGTAGGCTGGCTTTATTTTGTTATATAGAAGTATCTAAATAACCTGGTAAAATGTACCAGAATTCAGGAAATTGCATCTAGTCCAAAAAAAAAATTCTGGGGGAGGACCCCCATACCCCCCACTGAAATGTCCCACCCACTTTCAGAATGCCTCCATCGCCCATGGTCCTAGCATTAGGCTAGATCCCTTTGATACCAATGTTAATTTAACTCTGGGACCCTGGTCCCTACACCTGAGAACCAATGTACTTTTTTTTTACTGTACGGTATAATGCTGAACGAGCCAAACAAAAATTTCCGCAGCAAAATTTTGGTTGGCCCCACCAAATCTCATTCCAAGGTTTTTTGAAAAGTTGGCAGCCCTGCATCATAGCTGCCAAAAATGTAACAATTTCGTAGGCAACCACAACTCCACAAATCAACTCAAGCGACTGAGTGAGCAGGCAGTCCGAGATAACTGGTTAACTTCCCGCAGAGCCGGAAACATTGCAGACTCGCAGACCATGGGACTCAGATTGGAGCGGCTGAGGCCTAGTCCACACGTACCAAACCGATCTTTTTTTCCTCCGTCTTCCCTGGAACCGTATCAAGAATATTTGCGTCCAAACGGATCCATCTCAACACGTTACTTCATACCCCAGGCTTATAGGTGGCACTGTGTCTTTACAGAAATTCACCAAAACTTGCAAAACTTGCGCTTTAAAAACAGACAGAATAGGCTACGGCGAAATGGCTAGTGCAAGGAAACCAGAATTGTTTGTGTGGACTGATGGTGAACTGTCAACTGTAGCCAACTGTAAAACTAATAAACTTTATTTTACGGTTTGTGAAGGGTGCAGTCCCGTCCTTTATTTGGCTAACGCAGGTAGGCCTACTAATCACCTTTACTTTCTTTGGTTGTAGGATAGTCCGTGATTCACATTAGTTTTGGCCTTCACCGCAATTAGGCTACTAAACGCAAGGCTTACCCAAGTTCTACTGTAGGCTATTCTGTCGCCACATTTATAATATTGCTATAAAACCTTCGTTAGTAACAGTCAATACTTTTGCCTGCATCAAATCGTGCATTCGCATTCAGTGTGCTACCATCGGCTTAACGTGAGTTCTAAGCGTCTTTGTATGCTTATATCTGATTTCACTCGACTGTGAATGCATGTCTATATATGTTGTAAGACATGTAAAATAAATAAATGAATGACACTGGCACTACGCACAAATTAATGTAGCCTAAACTTACACCGCACTTTCCTAATAACTTAAGTTCTCTCGAGTCACTGACAGTAGCTAGAATTCATAAAAAAACACCGGGAAAAACAGTGTTCAGTCCACCAAGTCATAAGCTATCGGCGCTGCGCAGGATCAGTTGTGATATTTATCTTAACGGAGTGTAATCGTAGGTAATGTCATGTATGAAAACTAGTATTGTTAGGCAATACTATAAGTGCAAGTCCAGGGCAGCTGAGGTGTGGCGATGACATCATCAATACGCAAGCAGGATGTGCGGTTTCGCTGTCTAAACGAACTCAAACGGGCTACGGTTTCAGATTTCTCCACTCTGGGACCAGGTTTCAGAAAAGTGCGGTTTCGGGCAGTGCGTTTACAGGATTCGTTTGGACGCTCGGCCAAGACGAAGCAAAACCTCTGCGTTTAACCTAAAAAGCGTCTCCGTGTGGACAGGCCCTGAGTAGCAATCAGGGTTAGTCGGATCAGCCGGCCGGTTAGGCTACGTTGAGTACGAGTCAGTTGAATCAGCCGGCTACGTTGTCATGAGTGGATCTGCGAGAGCGAGTAGCTCCTCCTCGAGGTGAAAAGCAATTCCACAACAAAAGCCATTCTTTCACTTCTGAAATAACATTGTTCTGCATGTAGCCTAGACATAATTAGATTTGGTGTATAGATGTAGCATATTAAAATGCAATTAGGTCGTGCAGACAGTCCGAACTGCACGCTCATGGAACTGCTTGAGTATCTACCCGGGTCAGTCGAATCAGCCGGGCGGGCCGGTTACGTTGTTATGAGTGCGAGTCAGCCGAATCAGCCGGCTTAGGTCTCAAAAAATTCTGAAAAAATTACCAGGTGTACCTATGTTACCCAGGAGACACACTGTAAAATTACTCTTATGTAAGATCAATACTTTCCAAGATACAGCCAGTTTTACAGGGGGAGGCGGGTGTCGATTTTGTTTGGCCTCTTTTTTTTGTCAAAGGCCACAGCACAAGAACTAAACCATGTAGGAGGCTCAAATTTTGCATGCTGGTACATAAATAGGAATAGTATGTAGCAAAATCGTCACGTTTGGTCTGGATAATCCTGCATGGCCATAGCTGTCCCTCAAAGTTGATACAAATTTTATTGGAGTTTTTGGCTGGGCTCTGTTTAAGCCTTCAGAAGACATATTTGTACTCAACATAGGCTCTTGATTTATTTTCCTTACTGAGATAAGTAGAAACACTCTCACAAAAACAATGAACAGAAAACAAATTCCTTCAGGGTCTGAACAGCAGACTTTACAAGTCTAAAAAATCATTTTGGTTCTCATTTTCAGAGCACCCAAACACCTTGGGATGTTCTGCTTTGGTTTTGATCCAAAAACCCGCCAGAGAGGTTTCCTTATACACACTCTTAAGACCACCGTCATTTGCAATTTCGATCAACTGCTCTTCCTCCTGCGCTGACAAGTTAGGACTATTCGGGATATTGACAAATGGGTTGCGGACCCACTCATTGGTTTGCCGTGGATCTTTGGAGGATGGAAAGTAACGGTCCACTCGTCGTCCCCACAAATCAAGCTTGGCTTTAAATGCAGCGACTTTATCTGCCAGTTTAAAGATAGTCGTCATTCTCCCCTGGAGTGACAGGTTGAGGTCATTATTAAGCAACCCGAATATGTCACACAGGTAAGCGAGTTTTGACACCCAGTCCTCATCACTAAAATGTGCAGCTAACGGTGACTTTTTTTCTGTAAGAAATCTCTGCAGCGGCTCTCGCAACTCAAACACTCTGGCCAGTGACCTGCTAAAGATGCTTGTTTTTTGTTGCTCATTTTAGCAGTTTAGCTAACTTCGTGTGACACTACCGTTTGCCAAGAACTGATCAAGTGAAGTGAGCTGATCTGAGCCTGCGCAGCGCTGAAGGCAGTACTGTATGTAAAAGTGTTGAAGGCGGGAGACAGACGTAAGAAAATAGACCTTGCAAAATCCAAACATGCGTGCAATCAAACAACTGCATATAGGCCTATGCCATGTAAAAACGTGACATTATTGCAAATTAAATTTAGTTTGTATGCATTTTTTTTTAAACTCATGTCGTAGGCTACGGCCCTGTTAGGAATGTCCTGGCCCGGTGGTTGGGGACCGCTGACTTAGCCTACATTTATAGTGGGTGCTAATGACCATGAATTCCAAAAATAATTCAGTGGAAATGCATGGATTCCAGTTTCTTCCAGTAGCAGCAACTGGAATCCATGCATTTCCACGGAATTATTTTTGGAATCTGAAACCTTATCATACCTGTTCATTCTTACTGGTAGCTCGACTTATCGTGACTAAATTCAAGATGGCTGCAAACGCTAAACTTCGTGAAGATACTGTCTGTATAAATCGTCTTGTAAGTAAACTACCAGTGCTTTTTTTTAAGTTCTCAATGTCTCGTTTTAAATGTCAGGGCCCTCGGAATTCTACCAATGAAGTGTGGAGATACATTGAGCCTCGTAAATGGTGTAAAACAGTGATTTATTTGCATGGATAGCCCGATGCCGAAGCACCACCATTGAAAAAGCTGTTGGTAGCATCGGCTAACTAGCCCCAGATTTTGGAGTGCAGGGGACAAGCCAAGATGGGCTATGAGACATACGTTCACACTCGGTATCATGTTTCAACACACTTTAGGTCAATATCACACCGGAATTCTCCTTTAAAAAAACTCCAATCTTTCCCAAATCTCCAATCTATTCTGGTGTATGGGTAGCATTAGGCAAAATATTCTTCATTTCATAGCCCTTATTTGGTTGTACCTGGGTTGTGCCAAGACGTGTTTATTTAAGATACATGTGAGGGCAGTAGTGCTTCAGTGATGGTCTTTTCATGTTATGTGTATTTTGCAGTTTATTAATCTTAATTTCCCTCTGTTCCCTGTTTCCAGGCAGTGAGTTGTGAGGACTGCTACCCTGAGAACACTGAGTGCATTCTGGAATATTCCAAATGTGTGCCACTTCCATACAAAAGAAGTTTTGAATCCTGCAAGAGAGTTCACTCACCAGGTAGAGACAGACACACACACACACACACACACACACACACACACACACACACACACACACGTCCATGTATTTGTGTCTGTTACTGTGTTTAGTTTATCCCCTTTTTTCATGTGTCTGTTTGTTGTTATGACTGTAGTGGGCTCCATCAACAGACCAGGGCAAAGTCGGTCTTTCCTGCTACTACTACATGCTACTTGACTATGTCTGGAAGCCATGGCTGCTGCCCTCAACATGCTGTAAGTGTTTGTGTGTTTTGAATGAGGGCTATGGGGTATGTCACTGTGCACACTCTAATTTGTTTGACAAATGTGCAATGTAATGCATTAATACAGAAACTAATCATCATTATTGTAGCTTTTTATAATAGTCTTGAATTTTGAAGTTTAGCCAGGTTTACCATTATGTTGGTGGTAATGTAAATAATGTGTTGAATATATGCCAAACTGATCATAATCATAATTTTGTTAAATATTATTTTCTATTGACAGAAACTGAAACCCTCACAAATAAAGTCACAAATCAAGAATTAACATTGACGGTGATGGTGGCAAGGGTGCCTTCATAAGGTAATTGTCATTTTTGTTTGTATACCTGATTGACTTACCAACTTATTTTTTAATGCTTTGATTTTTATCTTAATCAAAAATAACATAATGTATAGCAATTGCTGTTTTATTTTTTTAGATGCCATCCAGCAAGTCCCAGCCTGGAGCCAGAGGCTGGCACTGCACGTCAGATGGGGGAGGATCTATGTTAGGCATCAGAAAGGTGCTTTAAGCAAGAAGGCAAGAGCTTCTGCAGACAGTGTTGCAATTAGGTATGATACTTTTGGAAATTGATCTTAATGCCTTAATTAAAAAAAATGAGGAAAAATCCAGCTTTTAAGGACAACAATTATTTTTGTGAATGAATGATGTATCGTAAATAAATAAGTGTTCCTTAAAGGTTGGATTTTTCCTAATTTTTAAAAAAAATTAAGGCATTAAGATCAGATGATTTTTAAATGTATGTGTATGCTAAGGTTATGTAAACTTATGAGCACAACTGTAATACATATCTCTATTACTTCTAACTATTGCACCTGACTTCTAGGCTGCTATTGTGGGTTTGCTTTTATTCGATTGTAACATATGCTTTCTTTCTTTTTTTACAGACACCTGACTTTAACTGCCAAAGGGACCATCAGAGCACCTCTCCCTACCCTGCCGGACATCTATACCAGAAGAGTACGGATAAGGGCCCAAAATGTTTTAAAGGACATTTCACGCCCAGACCATGGACTGTTTAAACCACTGAGGTCAAGCAGAAGTCTCTGTTCTCACTTGAGGCAGATTATTGAGAGGGGGCGAGTGTCACTGCGTAAGGCCCCTACTGCAGGCAAGAAAGCCATGTTGATTTGAACATTGATTGATAAATACAATAAAGGCCATGTAACAAATTTTATTGCCTGTCGCATATGAATTTTCATGGTAAAGTAAAATAAGTCATTGGGATTTAGCAGGTGTAATTCAAAGTAAATAATGTAATTAAGTGTATGTAAAATTAATATGAAATATTATTTAAGTTAAAGTTGCACAATAAGCTCAGTGTTGGTTATGTAAAACTATCTCACGTTTAAAACCATTACATAAATCACATGATTAATTTTAAAAATTAAAAACATTAAATATATGATATAAGCATAAAGCCTATGGAAAAGCAAATAAAGGCATACACATAAATGCCTGCGAAATTAGCTGTGCCTGGCAGAATATGGGCAGTATATGTGTAGTTCCATGTTTGATATATCAGGGGGTATATGGTAACAAGAACAAGAGGTGTCCTGGGTCATATAAGTAGCTAATACTTGAAACATGGATCATATCAGGTGAGAATATGAAGTCTGGATATCTTGCATGTCGTCGCAGTCCCATTCAGGACTTTTGATATGCTCCTGATATGAGAATTGGCACTAAAATATCAGGAGCACATCAGAAATATATCACTATGAATATTCCCTGATTCAGAGCCTTTTCACCCAGTGTTTGGAAAGGGAAAACGTCAGGACTTTGGGTGTATCCCTTCCTGTGAAAGGTGGGGTGTACAAAAACATCCAAATAATATGTAAAGGGCAGTATGTCAAATTGATATAATTCCACACAATCAGGCACTTAGTTCTCAGGAAGTTTCTTTTGATTGGTTGTTTTGTCATTCTATCCTCAAGTCAACTTTATGAAACATACATGGGAGTCCTGGTCATAGGAGTTGGCCAAGGTTTGAAAAAAAAAAAAACTATCAAAGCTGTTTTAGTTCTTATGAAAGCTATTATTCCACCTCTGTAGTTGATCACAGAATTGATATTATTACAGTTTTTTTTAAATCGCTAAGAAGCGCTTACCCATACTTCAGATACTTTTTCTAAACTCTTAACACAGACTTACACCTACAAAACACAATTGGCCAAATGGATAATTTTCTTCTCAAAAACACATTTTGTATACTAACTCTTCATTTCAATACAGAACACATCTTTCTCTGCACACACTAACTTTACCAAAACACTGGAAATCTGACTCAAAATGAAATTATTCTGTCAAAGAATAACACTTGTTTTCACTTCACAAGGTACATGCAGTCAATCAAAGTACACCCGGTTTCAAAATACTGGCTATTGTTGACATTACAAAAACGGCATTGTATGTTTCAGTTTTACAGGTATTTGCATGCAAAACATGCTATCCACCGTTTTTATTTTTTAATTTCTTGGTTGGGAACTGTATGTCCACATGTAATGTTCACATTCAAAAGCATTCCAGTAAAAAGCAAATTTTTTTTTTTCCTTTACTGTTTACAGGTACAGTAGAAATACTGTTTACAGTATGATAGAACAGAAAAAGTTTTACAGTATTGCTTACAGTGAACAAAATATCCATGAAACACATAAGACCTGAACAAAAAACAACAGCAAAAAGCCCAGATAAAAAAAAGGGGGGGGGGACTAAAAAAAACACAAAATTACTGTATCTAATCTCTGCAATCTTCAGAGTTAGGCCACACATTTTCATCAACATCACATCTGATATTATTCAAGGCGATGCACCTGGGATAAAACTATTTGATAGCAGAAACAGAGCAGAAGCAGAGGTTTTTATACTGTATCTAAGGTTTGGAATGTTGTGTTTGCTACTGTGGGATGTTGCAGTGTGTTACAGTAACATTTGTAAATACAAAAACAATCCATAGTTTTGTTGGGAGGTATAGCTTGTCTGTTGAGAAAATGTAAGCATTGTGGAAATGTGTTCACTGGCTGCATATTGTGTGAAAACGACATGAAATGTGTGCAGGGTATGGCCACAAAAGACCGATGCTGTGCTAATTGTGTTTAGAGTTTTGAAAATGTGACAATTGGTTAGAATTGTCTGAGAGTTCAAGTTCAATTTAAAAGTTACATTGACTCATGCAAGCATAACAGGCAGCATTTCTTTTGAACATTATCCTGTCCTGCCTAGTTCTTGGGAAAGTAAATAATGAGGGGCTAGGTATGTCCTTCCAGTGAACGACATGTTGTACAGTATAAGGGCAATTCCATGCAAAACTGTCACGTCCATAACGGCAATTAAATGCCATGGTATTTGTATGATGTGAATGATTATGTAAGTTTTTCATCTATGTTCTACAACCAAAAAGAGTGAATGCTCCCACTTCAAGTAATCATAATTCACATCATACCATACCATAGCATTGTGTTGGCGTTATGGACATGACAAGTCTGTTTGGAAAAGTCTGTTTTATTGCAAGTATATTTTATTGCACACCATCAATCACTGTCAACAACAATTGCCTCACATGCTCAGCTTTTCCCCATAGACTTAACATTGAAGCTTGTGTGTATACAGTATATGTTTGCATAATAATACACATATATGTATGTGTGAGTATATCTAATGTTTATATTTTTCAATACAATGCAATGTAAACAAGCGCTATAAAAAATATGTGACAGAAAAGCATGAAGTATATGTGACAACACAAATAGTGGAAAAACTGCATTTTTCCAGATCTGCATGCATGCAGTCTCAGGTCTCATTTTTGACTGTTTGCTCAGTACTCTCGTCTCGGTGGGAAACTACAACATGCCATACGCTGACTTTGGTAATATTTCTTAAAATGGCTTAAGGAGTTTTGTTTTTTTTTGGCATAAGAGGAGGTTTTATTCAGTGGAGCTGATCTCATAGAATTTGCTTGGTCGGAAAGATAGGAGATGGCTTTGCATACAGAGCAGCTCTGAACTGTTTTTCTCTTTAGTAGAGTTGTTACTGAGCCCATATTTAAGGAGATCATTAAAGTCCCCATTTGACATGAGCATACACATGTGGAATGAGACAGACCAGAGGAGGGCCTTTAGCACTAATAAACCATAACAACATTTTATCATTTACATGACCGTCACTCAGGTCAGAGAGACTCCCAGCTCATCAAGCTGAACTTTAATTAACTTTGCCCACTTCTGACCTAAAGGCTACGTCTTTATGGAGAGCATATCCACTTTCAACTTGTCTCGGATGCAGGTGTGTTGAATTTGATCTTATTTTGTTACATTTTTCCTTATGTCAACCTTAAAGACTTGATTAGGGTCTGTGAAATAGTTACAAAGCGATCATATTCATTAAACGTCCACAGTAGGCCCACACAAAATATTCAGTCATAAAACAGTATTTTAGGGTGATTTAGGACACCAAAGCCAAAAAACATTAATATCCAAAGCTCTGGTTTTTAATGAAAGAAGTTTATTGACAGCACTTGTCTCACACATGTTTGATCAGTTTAATTGTTTACTTCTGTCTTTCAGTAAGAATTTCAACACCTTTAAAAACACTATACAATATTTCTATATACAAACACACACAAAACAGTCACTGTCTAGTGAGATGATAATGTGACAACCACAATATAGGTACAAAGGCCTTGAGTTAATTTTGATAAACTGAGTCAGTATTTTTACTGCATCGTCTCAACAAGCCCAACCACAATGCAGAATTTGCCTAGTGCAACAGATAGGTAATCGCTTTACAAACAAAGCAGCTCTACTGTTTTGCTTGGCAGTAAAGTCATTGCCGATCACACATGTAAGAAGCCATCCAGTTCTCATTTGACATGTGCACCAAGATCACGTTTAATGAGTGTCTCAAACCCTCAGGGCCTCCATTAAATCTGCATGCCTCTTGAAGTATGGCGGCTGTTTGCTTTTTCTTGCTTTGCTAATGTGCGTCAATGGCGGTGCTAAAAGCCTAAAACTGCAATCCACAAAGCCGTTTAAACCCAATGGTAATCAAAACTTTTTTTGGCTAGCATGAAGAGCTGCTTCCAGAACCAAAAGATGGGAGCGGTGATAGCATAGTGGCTAAGGAGCTGGGCTTGCATGCAAGGGCCAGAAAAGTTATGGGTTCAATTCCCAGCTTCCACCATTGTGCCCTTGAGCGAGGCACTTAATCCCAAGTTGCTCTGGGGACAGTGGCCCTTGTAATATAATTGACATAATGTAAAATCGCTTTCGGTAGAAGCCTCCGCTAAATGAATACATGTAAAAAGTTCTTCAGTTCTTCTAGGTATAAACATCAGATAAAAATGAGGCCAGGCACCAGGTTAGACGGTGGTTTTCCACCATCTCTGAACATGCTGACTGCAGCACAGCTGACATTCTGACAGATGTTCACTGTGAGAAATAGTGTTTACTCAGTGAACCCTGAGATTAGAAGGTGACATATCAGGCTCTGCCTGTTTCTTTATTAAAGGTTAAGCACCGCAAAGAGGGATGATGAGCCATCTTCTTCACCGGCGGCATGTCTTTCCAGATTCCCACAACCCACAGTGATCCACAATTGAAATGTTTCTTCAAAACTACACCAATACTTGTTTTTAAGGCTCAATATAAAAAAAGAAAAGCATGAAAATAGAATATAAGAGATGGTCCTGTAACTGCATATGTATCAAACCACCACTCCAAACTTGGGATGAAGTGTTATTTTGGGTATGGTAATTTAATCATCATGTTTACTTACGTTCAACTAAGCTTGAGCATTGCAACACCCTTAATTTGCATATAGAGAGTCTGTAAGATACTGGAGTGTCTCCTCTCTCAGAGATATGTGAAAAGATTGTGTCCTTTTCTTTTCATTTATGATATAAAATCAAATGATGAAATAAACTGCAGGGTCCCTCCACCTGCTAGGTAAAATCATTAAGGGCATGCACAAATCAAACCATTTTCATTTCCTTATTTTCCCTTCAAAATAAACAAACATAATTTTACATTTTGGTAAAAACATTGCACAAACACCATATCTGATTATGGAGTCTCAACAGTGAGATAGTCAACAGTCAGTCACCCCTTCAAACTGCATCTTTTACCCCCACCGTAGTCAACTTCTTCTGACTTGGTGTTCTAGTCATTCTCTCTTTCAAGCTCCTCAGTGGTAACAGTCTTTGGAGCAAAAGGGGAGATTTGGAGGTGGAATTACTGTGCTTCAATTTATCTAAGACAGACGTGGACTGACCCACGGGGGAGTTGGCCTGACCGGCCACCTGGCATACGAGTTCAGGTCTGTCAAGCGAAGCAGTCGAAGTACTGGCTACTTGGTCGGGAGGCAGGGCACTTGTTGCACTGGTCTTGGTTGAGCTGAACACTTTTCCCTGGAAGTACTTTAAGGAACTTTTCACGGGCGTAGTTGTCATGGCAGTGGCAGGGGTGGAGTCGGGTTTGACAGCAGGACTTTTGGCAGGCCCCTCCGTCCGGCTGGCAAGCGGCGTTCTGGAACCTGGATTGGGTGAGGCTCTGTACAGCTGCAAGAAAAGAAACACTGGGTGTGAGTGCAAAAAAAAACAAAACAAGTCTAGGCTATTTTCTCTCACACAAAGCACACAACTAATCCTGATGATGCTGGTATAGTTAATTGCCCTCAAACAAATGTCTGGGCGTTTCGTCCCAGACAGACCTACCCCAAAATCACCAGGGCCTAAGGTAGCTCAAAAAACGGCATACGATACCTTCTTTCCATCGCTCTCCGTCTTGGGTCTGGCCTGTCCCTGTGCATTCCTCTCCTGGAGATCCCTATCTCTTTCCTGCCCTGGTTTATCGCGAGGTGCTGGCATCTGGCATCCCTCTTTCCTGGATACTTGCAGGCATGCTCCAGACCTGCTCTCGGCTTTGAGCTGTCTGGCGATATCTGGTGTTGATGTGTAATGGGATTTCTCCACCTTCTCTCTCAGCTGTCTGCCTGCTTCATGTCTCACCTTTGAGGCTGCAAGGTTGCTCGTGCTTATTCCATGGGACAGCTGCTGGTGACCCTTCCTGTCCACCTGCTTTGCAGTGTTGCTCCTTGTTGTCGCCGTCGCCATCGTTGTTGTTGTGGACTCCACCTTTCCATTTGACTGTCCACTGTGCTTGCCTTCCGTTTTCATTGCTTGATCACGCTTGCTCTTCGGAGATGAATCGGAACGTTTTTGCCACACATCTGGCACTGCTGCCTGCTCTTTCTTTTTCTCTAGTCCACGAGGCTTGTTTTGCACAGCAAGACTCATTTCTTTCTGCTCATCATCCTCCTCTGATATAAATAACACTTCCTCTGGTACCAACTGTGTATCTTGACAAGTGTTTTTCCCTTCCTTGGCTGACAAAGCGTGTTGTTTGTTGTTGCTCGTCACTTCAGTCTCCTCTTTCCTCTCTTTCAGCTCGGAGGAGTTGAGTTGCGATCCTGCCTTTTCGCACTGACTGCCTAAGTCCTGCTGCATTACCTCCAATTTACTGTTTCTCTCCTGCAGTGTTTGCTGGCTAGCTTTCTCTTTTGCCCTGAGTGAATTTTCATCGTATTCATTTTGTGAGACTACAGATGCAGTCCCATTCCTCTCTGCCTTCAAATGATTGACATGTCTTTCCACCATGTCTTGCTTTTGGCCTATCTTCGGATTTAAGTGTGTTCCAGTCTGGCTTGTATCTTCTGGCCGGAGATGATTGTTCTGAAGTTCTGTCTTCTGTGTGCTATTCTCGTTCTGTCCAGATATAGGAGGCTGAGACAAAATTGGCTCCTTGATACCGTTTTGGTGATTGTTGATACCGTTAAGATTGTTGTTCTCACATTTGTGCTGTTTGGACTTAGTGTTTGTGTCACCAATCGTCATGGACAGAATGGTTGTTTCTTTAGCAGTATTGCTGCTCTGAGTGTGCTTCTTGTCAGTCTGTTGATTGCCGTTTCTAACGTGTGCATTCTCTGAATGTGTATGTGGCCCATTTACATGTACAGATGACTTAGATTTAACAGGCACATTGCCATTACACTGAACATGTTTATCAGACATTGAGGAGTTTTTAGCCGACTGTGCTCGAGAGTCATTAACATTGGATTTGCTGTCAGTCCTGTCAATGCCAGTGTCCATGGCTCTGGTTTTCTCAGTGTCACTGTCTGGGCCTTCAGTTCCTCTGTTGGGTTTGTTAGAAGCAGTGGAACAGGGCTGTTCAGACTTGGCGCCACAGCCAGGAGCTGAGTGGAGATCCTTAGGACCCTGTGGAAAGACAGAAATGTCAGCCCCATCACATGAAGTGGCACATTTTGTACATTTAGTAAATGAGCTATGTTTGCTAGGAAATACCTCAGCATTCACCTGTGGTTCTTTATCCCCATTAACCCCAGCCGTGTCACTCTCACACTCATTAATGACATTCAGAGGAACCATTCTCGGGTTTCCTATTGGTGGAGTTAATACACTGTCCTGATCATGCTGTGGCCTAAGTGGTGCTTGCGCTATTAGATCAGCAATCCGTAGCCCCTCACCCTTGGTCTTCAGTGGCTGCACGGATGAGAGAAGGTCCGCCAGTTCAAGGCGCGATCGAGGGGTGGCCTTCTCAGGCAAAGGCTCCTCGGGCATGTGGAATGGCTCCTTGAATCGGATCGCCTGCGACGTCTCAAAGAGCTCGGAGCGCATCAGGTGAGCTTGGAAAGGCTTGCTGGAGTCGCGGATGTTGATGATGCCGATGACGTCGCTCGGTGGATCTGGCTCGGGCCAGGTTGGTAGGTAGTTCATCATGTTGGCCCGCTGCATGTCCACCAACCCGGGGTGGATCCTCGGCTCCTCCAGCAGTCTGGGCTGTCGGAAATATTTCGGCAGTTGTTTCGCATTTCCCGAGCTGTTCCTGCCTGAGTAAGTCCCAGTGCTCTTTAGAGAGGAATTGGACACCAAGGCGTATTTTGCGCTGTACATCTTGCGGGCCAACGCAGCAGCGACTTGCGGATTTTGGATAGACTGTTGGAGAGGTTCGACTTCGGGCTCCTCATCCAGTTTAACGCTGGAAAGGTTCACAGCTCCGGAGGTGAAATACAGATCCCTGAACAGCCTGTCGAAGGTCTCCACAGCCTGACCTGTGAGCATTGTGACGACGCTTCGGTCCAGTCTGGATGCAGTCCATGTGTAGCTGAAATCACACCACAAATAAACATTATGAGGTGGTTTGTGGATTGTGGTTGGATTGGTTAATTAATTAGGTTGTAAGTGACTTATGATTTTCAGAAAAACAGCACACTTTAACCATCTCACCTGTAGGAGCCGGACACTGACTTGTCTCCATCGACAAACATGAACTTCTGACTTACAACGCCGCAAACTTTCTTTGAAGAGCGAGTGTAGAACTCTGTGCCTCGCGTGCAGGTGACCCGTAAATTCTGTGAAAGAAAAAGTGAAAACGAAATGAAAATGTTGTTTGTGAACATGAGTGAGGTGAAGTAATACCTTTTCCCTCCTGGAAAAAAACAACCATTTGCAGAAACAAATCATATCCACATCAACAAAAGCAGTAAGTAAATCAAGTCTGTCACTAAGCTTTTATGGCTTAACAAAAAAAAATGGGAGTTTCAAAAACTCTCATGGGAGTTTCTCAGAACAAACCGAATAAAGGATCCTATTGTGCTGTTTTTCAATAGTTGTGAACATATTCAATCCAACCTATTCAACAATTAATCATTCTGAGATGTGTCCTGTTGATAAAAATAACGGTGCACTCTGTGGCCATATTAGGGACTTATTATTAATCTTATCAGACTTATTAATCAAGTCTGCACTTGTCCTCAGGTTATTCAGTAGCACACAGCATTTTCCTGCCAGAGAAAATAATTACGTCAAGGAGGTGCCAGCAATGTGAGTCATATTGGGATGATTCAAATCAATTCCATAAATACAGAAGAGTTTCATTACCAGGGTTGGTAATGTGGCTTGTGGGCCTTGAGGCCCAAACAGTCAACATTGGAGGAAAGTACAGAGTGACGCACAGGATAAGTCGGTCCAGGAAACCATAATTCACCAGCTCTGTCTGGACCGCTAATGTTTCATGCTCAGTGCACAGACAATGTAAAGGCATTGTAGGTAAATGGATATCATTTTATTGCCGCTACTGTATATAGGAATATGAATATGAATAAAATGGAAAATTGAGTTGAAGTTGAAGTAACTCTAGAGCCCTCATTAAAATGATGCAAAGTCTAAAGTCAAACTAAAGCTAGTTTAATAACAAGGCAAAATCTATTGGCTAATTTAATACCATGATCAAGAAATATTGGCTGATCAGCCTAATGCTCCCAGATGCCACAATATTGCTTTAGTTGATGCACGAGACATTTTGCCCATCATTTATTTAAATTATGGCTCAATTCTGGAAACACTAACAGGTTGTAGTTTTTGTGGTCATGTGATAAGACCTTAAGATGCCTGTTTGTGCCTTAAGATGTCTGTATGTCTACTTCACATCAGACCTAATACTGTTCACAAAGTTCACAACTAAACTGACAAGTTCTAAACTGACATTTTCTTCATCAGATGATCAACAAAGACCTGTTCATCTTAGTCTGTCAGACCATGTTGTGAATAACCTGCTATAGTAGCACTGAAATCAGACAGAATATGGCTAGTTGCCTGCATTCATGTCAGACATAAAAATTGTCTACAATCTCTACAATCAAAATGTCTCCATCTGGCATGAAATACTACAATAACTCCAATAAGACTACCAAAGACTAAGATAAAGATGATTGTTTGACATTGAGAATGCTTACCGGGCCCTCTGATCTATGTGATTTATTACCAATCATCTTTGGTCTTGGATTTGGGCAGAATTAGACCTCTGAAGTTCACCTACAAAAAAGCTGCCACCATTGCCCAAATAAGGAGATCTGGTATCTTGCGTTTTTTTCTTCTGAGAAAATAACATGGGGATTTTGAATTATCACCGCATTTTTGCAGGGACAAAGAATTCTAGAAGGCAGACGTTTTGCTCTACACACTTTTGTCCTTTGCCTTCAAGTGGGTACTGTGATCTTTGGGATGTTAAGACAGCAAACTTTGATTTTTGCTACCCCAGAGGTAACTTGCAGTGCAACTTGCCATAGGTAGCTTCAATTAACACCCGGATCTCCTCATATTAGCAAAAATGGCAGCTTTGGGTACTTTTTGTAGACGAACTTCGAAGGTCTATGGAACATTCCACTTTCTCTACTTGTCACTAGTCAGACAAACAACTTTGCTTACTCATTTAATCAATGTAACTTATACACGTCACTGTAATGTAGAGTATCCTGTTCACCGTGGGAAAATTAACTTGTGAACCTGATAGGCGACCTTCAAAACTATACAGGAGGTGGAGGCCTAAAGGTTAGTCTGACCGGAGAGGTTACATGCCTTGAGGTGTCCCTTATGCATGCCTGCTCTCTGGCACATTTGAAGGAAGTGGGGGACTCCTGTGGCGTCTAGGAGGATGTACACAGCCACCCTCCGCCTGTAGCTCATATCCAGCAGATCCTTGAATATGTCCACATCTGTGAATAGGTCCATGACAATTCCTATGACCTGGTATGGAAAAGACCACATGAGCTGTTTTAACCTTTGTAAGGTGTTCATATTTTTGTTACACAGCCAATGTTCCTGGGTCTGGTAGACCCACCACATTACTAGGCTTTTAAATCAATACAGCCATTTCAATTTATATAAAACACTTACCAGATCTTTACTTAAAGGAGAATTCCGGTGTGATATTGACCTAAAGTGTGTTGAAACAGTGTGAACATATGTCTCATAGCCGGCTTGTCCCCTGCACTCCAAAATCTGGCGATAGTTAAAAATAATTCAGTGGAAATGCATGGATTCCAGTTTCTTCCAGTAGCAGCAACTGGAATACATGCATTTCCACGGAATTATTTTTGGAATCTGATCGCTTATCATACCTGTTCATTCTTACTCGTCACTAGACTTATCGTGACTAAATTCAAGATGGCTGCAAATGCTAAACTTCGTGAAGATACTGTCTGTATAAATCGTCTTGTAAGTAAACTACCAGTGTTTTTTCAAAGTTCTCAATGTCTCGTTTTAAATGTCAGGGCCCTCGGAAGTCTACCAATGAAGTGTGGAGATACATTGAGCCTCGTAAATGGTGTAAAACAGTGATTTATTTGCATGGCTAGCCCGATGCCGAAGCACCACTATTGAAAAAGCTGTTGATAGCATCGGCTAACTAGCGCCAGATTTTGGAGTGCAGGGGACAAGCCGAGATGGGCTATGAGACATACGTTCACACTCGGTATCATGTTTCAACACACTTTATGTCAATATCACACCGGAATTCTCCTTTAATCTCTACTTCTACTTTAATTTCTTATTTCTTAGAACTTAATCAGAACAGGTGAAAGTGCTTGAAAAGTATTGTGTAACTTTGTGTGGGAATAGCAGGTGCAGAAAGACAACATTCCCGCACACAGACACCTACACTCAGACATGCATACAGGCATACAGACACACACAGATGCACACACACACACACACACACACACACACACACACACACACACACAATGAGTTTGAGTTAGGTCACTTTCAAATATTTTTTTTGAAATTCAAAGGAAGAACTAATGCAAGGTGTCAAACTCATTGGGCGGGATCATTATCATTTTCTGCATGGGTATGCAGTGTTGCTTGATGATACTCCTTTAGTTTACTATTTTTGAGCAACACGTACTGTCTGCTGTCATAATAGGCTACTGCTTTTTGAAATACCCTACTTCCATGTCATGTTTTTTCAGCCTCTTCCTTCCTAAGAATGCTCTCGGGCCTTATGTTTGACACCCCTAATGTTATTGTCACTGGGTCTCTAAGGAAAATAACTTTTCTTCAACTTCTCACGACTGTGCTTGGACAGTGGCTATTACAGTCTGTAATAAAGTAGCCTACCTTAACATTGTTTTGAGCGTCAAAAACTGCCGTTTTTGACACTCGTAGAAAAATTGCATTACATTGAACGCACTTTAATGCAGAAATGCAGTATTTTGGACATGAAAAAGCCACTGTAGTGCATTTTACTGTCCCATCACTGCAGTTGTGTTTTGCAAAGGTAATGCTATGATTAAAAAACGTAGCCTACCTTTTGGGCTTGCGTAATCGTCTTTCTAATTACTTCTTTAATGTGCGGCTGTCCATCCATTGGTGGATGTGCATAAACAGTAGCACGGGTGACTCCTCGGTAGGCTGTGACGTCTGGCCAGCCCAATTCCAGCTCGCAAAGGGAATGGTCAGAACGATCAGGCCAGTACTCCGAGGGCACGTTGGAGTCCTCTCCCGCTTCATTAATTTGTGTATGGCCTGTAATACCACCAGGGTTGTATACCGTCACGGTTGTAGTCAGATATTCCAGTTCATGGTCTGATAAAAACCCCCGCATGTCTTGCGCTTTAAGATATGCCCCGTATGCTGCTGGTCCATCCTGGAAAAGTGTCTCCAACGCAATTCGTTGCTCTTCGCTGTAGAGAAACTCAGGTTTTGATTCAGTAATTCGCGGATTAATATGTTCATTGTCCATACATTGAATCTGAGATAAAGCCATTATCAAACGTTACGTTTTAAATAAAAAATAAATAAATATATAACGATTTAAATGTTACAGCCTCACATAGTTTAGGCTACTCAAGTAATCTATATAGTTTACTCATTTAATCAAGTATACTAATGATATCAACTACAATTTCGGAGACCACTGAAATGTCATAAATAACAGATTCTTCTTGCGTGGACTCAGGCAATTTGACTCACATTGCCCCGAAAAGGAATAGAAACAGGTAAAGGCAGGTACACGTTAGTCATGTGACTAACATCCTCCCAATGGAAATTCTGGGAAGAAACCAACAACGACATGCCCCTAACTTCGCCTTTTTTCAGAACTTAAAAATGCTCAGCCATTGGCAGACAGATTTTTCCTGAGACAGCTGTAAAGGTCACAAGCGCATTCCTGCAAGGATAATAATCACGTTTTGGAAAAGAAAAAAAAAACTGTTTCTTTGTCATACAGGCTCTATGGCTTTTGCGACCCAGTTCGTATAGATCAGATAGGCTAAAAAAGGTAGCGATCACGTCAGTTGTGTACCTACAGATAATACCTCTATGTGAAACTTTTAAAATTCATTGCACATGAAGGGAATGGACAAGCTTATGATATGGCTAAATTGTAAGTAAATGAAAACACAATGCACATATGCCTCTGTACAGGCAGAATAGGAGTCTGGGAATGGTTAGAAGAGAACATAATTTATCTCCAACTGTAGGCCTAATCAATAAGCTATGGAGAGTGATTTAGAAGGGGGTCATTCCTCTGTTCCCAGGGTGGCACATAATGAGACCATGACAATGGTCTTATGTTCCCCAGTTCTCCCAAGGTCCTATTTTCCAGGGTCCTATATGTTCCAAAGCTCTGTAAAGTACATGATGTGAACCTGAAAAAGATGTTTTAAGGCTGAATGTGCTTAAAAGAGAAATCCGGCTATTTTTCACATATATCTCTGTTTCTCGAGGTCACTGAGTATTGTCGGTACGGAAAAAACGAAAACAATCGGTTCTACCTAGCTCTAGTTGCTGCATCCAACAGCTAGAGCTACCAGGCAGCTACACTGCTACAGTCTGGGGGCATGTTCATGAGCCCCCATGTTCCGCTGCCTTATACACACACACACACGCACACATACACACACACAAACAGACACACACACACACACATATACACACGCACGCACAAATACACAATCACACACACACTCACACACACACAATGCACCACCAATTCCAACTATATCTAATTAAAACACAAACGTACACAAGTACACTCTGCAGTAACTTAAGTGCAAAATATGAGGGGCTCATGTGTGCCTCATCATCCTTGAATTTTGGTGTAAATTTGGCAAAAAAGATGAAGCTTTGGAAATGTATCTGAAAGCTTTGTGTACACCACTTCAATAAAATAATACAGAGTAAAGATTTCCAGTAATAGGTACCAATATAGGCTTTACCATATGTTTCCATAAGATTCCATAATATTTTTATTATAGTTTTGGATGACAGAAAACTGAATTAGGGGACATAGGGCCCTGGGAACACTGGACACTGGGAATGTAGCTACACTCCTGGAAGATAGGCCAGGGTAAGCATTTCTTTTTGAAATCCAACTGACAGTATGTCTGCTGTTCAGTTTGAAATGATGCAGCGCTGCAATTGGTTTCATCTGAAGCTATGTGCTGCGACAGTTGAAAAACAAAAAGAGAGCGCCAAGTTCTCAGCTCCCGATAGCTGTGACATCAGTATTTGTGACTTGCACAATGGCCTGAACAATCACTTTCAGTGTAGGGTCAGACCTTTAAAGCAACAGGTCAAGTTCCCAAAGACGAGGTGTGCTAATAACGGCACCCTACTCTAGAATAGGTCTAGTTTGAAAAATGTCAAGTTAAATTCACATGTATGTAGGCTAATAGCCTATGGCATAAACTGTTCCTGATTCTATATTTACTATCTATCTATGTCACATATTAAGGAACATCTGATCATTTGTTGAGACAGAAAAGGCAGAATGTCTCATTGCATTTAGGCTAGATGACATCACAAGATTGTTAAGACTGAACATGGACTTGCCAATAATTTCCTTAACATGTGATTGCAGCTTAGACTAGCCTACTGTTGATAAACAGCATTAGTTACACTAATTAAAAATAAACATATGAATAAGACACAAGAACACACTGGATGACCTTCATGAAAGCTAAATGATCTGTCCTGCAATGCTACGGGAACTGGAAAAAAAACATCCCAGATCTGCTCCTGGATTCAGATCTGAGTCTTTCTCAGCCCATGCTACACCCCTCCACCCAGTTTTATGACAGTGGGCCCGGTAGTTTTCACGCAAGGCTGCTGACAAGCAAACAAACAAATCAACAAACGGCATTAAAACATCAGCTCCTTGATGGAGGTAATTACGTGGTTTTAAACATGCCCACTGTTTCTGAAAATAGCGCTGTGCATGTCCTGTGCACCATAATTAATGCATATGGTTCATCGCTTCATTGCTTGCTGGGAAACCCAGAAGAGCGCATTTCAGGTCAACTTGTACAGAACGAGGGACAAATGGGGCTTCCCACAGATTTGGGGGGTTCCCTTTCTTGACAGCTAGACTTTTCCATTGTGATTTCACAGCACAGAGAAGATAAACATTGCCATTATTTTGCATCTTATAGTAAAAACTGAATCTTTGGTGACACAGCTGGTCTTGTTCATTAGGCAGTGACGGTCAGATTGTCCGTTTTCTTAGTTTATCAACTTCTGTACAGTGTGTGTTGACTTAATGTCTAACTTTAGATATATTTTATTTTGTGATAGACTTTTTTTTTACAGTAACAACACTCACAAGCAATAGTAATCTCTTACACAAATATTCAGGTCCCTGAATGAGAAACAGTAGATTGTTGTACAGTTAATAAATATGAATAAACACTGAATAAGTATTAGATTCAATTATAGTAAAGGACCAATCATACAGAAGCAAACAAACGACTACTAATGGGACCTAATTGCACAATTTGTTTGGTATCTGTGCTTGGGTGGTTTTTGATTTCTCGCACACAGAAATACAATCCTTTAGCAACACTGCAAATAATCCTTAGTGTCAACATTGAAAGCATTTTTAATTGTTACTAATGTTTAAAATGTTCCTCAAAGCTTTCCAATGTCAATGAAAATCCATCATAATAATATCATAATAATATCACAGTCTTATTGTCTATTCATGTTGAAATATTGTAAAATAAACCAACTTAGAGATGCAGTCCGGAGTTCCGCTTCGGTTTTGTCACAGGTTGTCCATAATTAAGATCAACAGTCTGTCAAATGACACCACTCTCCTCTGTGCTGCTGAAGCACTACCCTGATTGGCTGGGATTGTTTACAGCCCAGTCCAAGCCATTTAGAGAACCAGGACTGTGCTTTTTGGAGGAATGTGAGGAACAACTCACTGAGTCTGACAAAAGTCTCTGGGATTGGAATCGCGGACTGCACCTTTAATGCACCATATTTTTAGATCATTATCAATGAATCCCAATATCATCCATTTACTTCCATTCATCAGTTGAATTATGACAGTGCATTGGATGGACGAGCAGTTCAGTGAGCAGTTCATGGGAGATACGTTGGTTTCCTTGTTCACCACCAGTTTGCTTGTCTGTTATCTTGTGTGTCCCTGGTGGTCAATGGTAAACCGGCTGGACATACTCTGGAGGGAAGAAGCCCACTCGTCCGTGACACCGGCCCTTCCACCGCTGCAAGTCGGAACAGTCCAGGAGGTCGATGACGTCACCGCGCTGGAAGCGCAGCTGGGAGGTGTGCTGGGGGTGGAAGTCGAACAGGGCCTGGGCGTGGCGAGGCCGCTGAAAGAAGACACAAATAGCAACATGTCACATGCGACGCTACACGTGGAAGCGAACCCAGGCGGCTGTTTGTGGCACAGTGTCTTACAGAGTGTTCAACAAAAACACATCCTGTGTGTTTCAATTTGATGAGAATCTCTCTTTAAAATTTTACAGCCAAGTGTGTAGTCAATGATTTTAATTAACATTAATTGCTGAAATGACTCATGTTCAGACTACTAGATGGGACAGCAGTTGCAACAGGCCTGAGCATGACAGTGAAACCAGCTCTCACCTCTTCTTACATTATCTGTGCCGCTGTGTTTTTTTCTTTCAATGTGGTTTGTCACTCCGCATGCAAGTTAGGTGTTGGCGGGTTGTGCTAAATTAGAATAGAATAAAAAAAAAACTGGCCTGTTTTTTTTTTTTTTTTTTTTTTTTTTTTTTTAAAAGATGACAGCATTTTGATATTTCTGCTAAAAGTATACAGTGCAGATTGGTGAAGTTAAGATGTTTTTGGTGTAGGCTCTATATATTTATTTTTTCTATGGTAAGAGAAAGCATAATTGGTAAAAGATACTAACCCTTACTGAGTGTTCATTGTCCCTCAGGAACACAGTTCTCTCCTTGGCGATGCTGTTGGTCCGGTAGAAGTCCACCAATTGGTTTAGGGAGGGAAAAACTTCATCCCAAACAAAATAATGGGATCCCCTGTCTTGAAGGATCTTAAAGTGTTGTACATGGTCCCCATAACTAATAAAAAGAGCAATTGAGAGAGAGAGAGAGAGAGATGGAGAGAAAGAGAAAGGGAAGGGGGGCAGAAAATGAATAAACTATTAAAATGTGTCAACAGCAAAACATGACGAAAATGTAAAACCCTTTGTGTTTACAACAAGTGTTGTGTTGCGCAACACCATACCCACTGCTCAAAGCATTAAGATTGATTGCACTGTTATCATGGGTGATCTAGCTCTTATGAGACTGGCTGTCGAAAAGTAATGGAAATAGGGAGGTTTGGCCCTGTGTATCAACAACCCACTGCACGGTAATCTCTGTAATGTCCTATTCAATCCATCACTTGCGCTAAGCCCAGGGTGCTGATTATTTATTTATTTTTGTTTCATGAGGAAAATAAATTGGCGGTGCTACGAGACAGCACACCAAAACAGTGCATCAAGACCAACTGTGATTTGTGATGTATTTCCCTCTCACCTATCTGACTTAACACTGAAGATTCACCACTATTTTCTTCTTTACTGTTAAAGCAAGTGGGCGTCCTGGTTCACTTGGTATGGTAGGACAGCAAATTGTGTGATTCCACTGTTACGTTTCTCTTTAGAGGCAAAGACACCTTTGCCAAATACCCAAGAACTACAACTGGTTACAACTAACTAGGAACCTTGAGGACAGACAAATTAATCGATTTACTTATTATCGAGAGGCAAAAATACAAACAACAAATACTCAAGAACCACCACTGGTTACAATTTGCTTGGAACCTTGAAGATAGTCTATCAACAGAATGTTTGAGGACACTCTGCCGGTTAGGTTCTGTTCTGTCATAGACAAAAAGGTCTAGACAGCGAGTCGCTTCTGGTCACTGCAGGAGACAGTGACCTACTGTATTGACTGAGTGATTCAGTTCTGGCCGCTGGCGAATCAATACAGCGAGTGGAAAAGGTAGCGAGGAGATGGACGGCTTCTCTGCACTGATCCGTGTCCCTTGTATTAGCATTTCAAGACAAAGAGAGATCGTTGAAGCCGTTTGAAAAGCCCAACCTGGCCCTCCACAGAGGAACCACTGATGCTGAAGCAGGCATGGGAAGGATCCACATGATAGTTCTGCAAATGTGAGTAAACTGAAAAAAAAAGGTCCATTCCTAGAGGAGCCCTGGGCAGGGGTCTGAACTGAGCTCCTTTGTCCATTGTGTGTGCGTCCGGCGAAAGTGAGCTGGCACTCTCAACAGCAAAGCATAACGGACTTTCCCCCACTCTCTTCTCTCTCCCACACACCCAGCCTTTGTCTTACCTGAACTGAAAACACACACACACACACAAGAAATTTGATCGCAGAGAGGGTCCCCTCGGAACACTTTTGTGTCAACCGTTTTGTGTTTGGCACGGCTTTTAAAAACCCACTTTGTGGCCTTGCCCATTATCCAATGTACTTGTACATTGCACTGAAAGGCACCTGCAGAGGGGAAACAGTCCTCCCGGAGAGTATACTTTCACACAGAGGAGTGAGAAAACAGACCGGTGATTTATTGTCAGGCAGCTTGGTGAGAAGAGTTACACCTCGGTGGGCTTGGAGGGGCCGTGCGTGAGGAGCGAGGGGCCACCCATCTGTTTAGATTCTTATAAATGCCTTTAATAATGTATGTCCCAGGCTTTGTGTTGTTTCCCCCTTGTCCAGTGTGATTAAATCCATGCTTATAGTCTACACTTCCACCATGTCCTGAGGACAGAGGAGACACTAATGATGTATGAAAGCTCCATGCTGGAAACATACTTATCCTCACAAGGTTCTGTTTCTGTGATCAAATGCAATATGCCAGCACGATTTGCTTAAGCATTTAACTGGGCCCTGCTCTCAATGTGCTTCCTCCCTGAATTAAAGACAAAAAAAAAAAAATATGCCATGTGAAGCTTTTATCCGCTGTGTCAGCCTTGGTTTTCTTTTGGCAAAACGACTCTTTGCATGTGTAATCATGCTCATGGATGGTGCAGAATTGGCGCAGAGCGAGCTGACACGAAGCTGAAAGCTGGAGAAGAGCCCAGAGACCTCTTAAAAAGAGACCAAAGTTCCACCC
This sequence comes from Alosa sapidissima, assembly GCF_018492685.1. NCBI lineage: Eukaryota > Metazoa > Chordata > Actinopteri > Clupeiformes > Clupeidae > Alosa > Alosa sapidissima. The sequence continues at coordinate 8,795,770 of NC_055959.1, read as the reverse complement.
TTGGGTGCTTTGGAAACTTGTACAAGAAACATTCAATACTCAACATTGGCTAAAAACCTGTTTTTTTTAATTAACTCACATAGAAACATATGGGGATGAAACTTGGCAGTGCTTCACAGAGGCAGTTGATATGTGTGTCGTTCTGAATTGGAATGCTGATCCTCAAGGCAAAAGCCAGAGGTGGCAATACTCGGTCTCTATTAAGAAGTGTAAAAACATGGTGGTAGATTGCAGTCTGCAGACTGCAGTCGTGCATGATTCAGATCTATGGCCTTGATATGTCTGCCTGAGCCTGAGGTCTGTTTCTAGAATGCATAAAAAGAGGAAATACGGAAAGAAAGAAAAACGAGTGAGAGAACTAGAAAGGGGAGGGGTGTATGGCTAGCCTGGGTTCAGTGGCAATCTGTGACATTAGGATGAAGTTATTGGTTTGCCTACAAACACCGGTAGCACTGTTGGCAACCAGCGAGTGTTATTAACACTGACCTATATACAATGTCCTCAGCATCAAAGCAGTTCAGTTCCAGCTTGCACACACGCACACACACACACACGCACACAGACACGCACACAGACACACACACACACACACATACACAAACCCTGGGCTGTGGGCTGGCTGGCTTGTCTCTGAAGTTATTTTGCAGGTTCACGACACCCAGCTAATGAGCAAGAAAATGTGTGAAATCGCTGTGACGGTCACCACCATCCACCTTAAACTGTGCCCTCAGTCAGCTCTAAGAAGTGGAACTCCAGAGAGCTAGCGCGGTAACACTAACAGGTTTTCCCTCCCCACCCAACACTGTCCGTGCCATACGTGTGCATTCTCTCCTGTCTGGACTTGATGGGGAATGACAGCCAAATTGCACTGACCTGTCTGTCCTCGTCATCATTTTAGTGGAGACACTAATCTCTAAAGGACAAAGTACTCAATGACCATAAAGATACACGCGGCCATCTATCTCCAAGGCCTCACTGGAAAACAAAACAAAGGGTGTGTTGGAAAACACTGAACTCAACGGCAGTGTTAAAAAGACTATTTAAAAAATAAATAAATAAATGCAATAAATGTCGAAACATAAATTAGACAGATGCGTGGCTGTGCTGATTGGCCTTACTGCCATCTGGTGGAGGGAGCGCCCTCGCATCAGGCTATGGCTTTAGGGGGCCTAGATTTATAATTACTATAACATCCACCATCCCAGATGCTCTGCGTCCCAGTTTTTCACTCAAAGCAGATGGCACACTTAACACGGCACAGCTGACTCATCAAGCCCGAGACTAATTATTCCAGCGCCGTGGTGTTTAGACGTGAGCCACCACGCTACACTGAGGCCCCAGACATGCACAGTGGCTTTCCCGTTATTATTGTGACACCGTGAACCAAAAGACTCACCAAAGAGTCTGATAGAGCCACGAGACCGAAGTCTGTGTGAAAAGGGAAAAGGTTTTTAATGTGGATGCTTGTTCCCCACCACACCCCCGTCAACGTACTGTCATGGCACATTGGGATTGGGAAAATAGAACGTTTTATTAAAATAGCTTTTCACATCTCTTAAAACATCTGGCAGCACCAGGCAGGCACACACACACACACACACACACACACACACACACACACACACACACACACACACACACACACACACAAAGCAAGCTTCTCGTCTCATGATTCTGCTCTGAATGCATCCATATTTAACAGGCTCTTCACATCCTGCTCAGCATCACCATCAGCGATGTTAAGGCCAGTCTTCAGCCCTTTGAACAGGATCACTTTTGTCAGATGAGATAAAAATAAGTAAACTCATCTTCTGTGGCTCGTCCATGTCTTAACAAGAAAGCGTCGAATTCTAATTAGAGCCCAAAGCAATCGAGAAGCACGGATGTGGGAGAGGGGGTGTGTAGGGGGGGCAGCGAGATCATGAATTCATAGGAAAAGCTGACAAACTAGTGCTGAAGTGTGTCAACAGCAGGCAACAGAAGCCGTTATATTTATAACACAGCTGTGAAGAGCAGACTTCATCAAACAGGAGAAGCTGAGGTCGCAATAGAACGCTGCCTTCCTTAAGACCGCTTCCTCTTTCCAGTCTTCCACACTTCCTCCAGTTGTCCCAGATCTTGTACAGACAGCAAGGGCTAAACATGTTGTGCCAGCATCTAAAAAATCCCCATCCATTTACACTATGACTCACCAACATGCCAATACACCTTAAGTAATATGCTTTTGGTTGAGAGGCTGATGTATGCTTACAGGTGTCCCTCCACAGGATAAGTCTAGCTGGTTATATATGTAATATCCATTATGTCCTGCGTAATTAAAATCACTCAGGATAATCCCCCATCTCCCCTGATGAAAGCCCATTTGGTTGATAACTCCCACAACACGCTTTACATAATTTGTTGTTTGGACAGGAGGAAATAAATGCCCCCAAGTAGCCATGTTTTTTTTGGCCAAGCTGCAAAACCTGTCACTGATTGGTATGCTGTCAGAACCAAACCCGGCCGTCTCTGATGGAATGCAGAGCAGAGGCAGCCAGCCACTGCGTCACCATCTTTCTCTCCCTCTCTCTCTCCCTCTCTCCACCTCTCTCTCACTCTTCATCTCTCTCTCTCTCTCTCTCTCTCTCTCTCTCCAGGAGAACATGCCGACAGGCTGGCAGCTCCAGCTTCCTGCGGCGCGCCACACAGACTTGTAATCTCACAATAACAGGAGAGGCTGTCTCCACACCTGGGTCCCCTGGCTGCCCTAGGACGGCTGCACTGATTGGGGGGGATTTTGAGAGCCGGATCGCCTGCCTCGCAGGCCCTTCCGCGGGGATCCGAAACCATCTACCCGAAACTAGCACTCGGCCCCAACCCAGCCAACCATAAAGCCCTTAAGTAATTTCCACCAACAGATAAGATAGTCAAGAGTGATGAATCGTGATGCCCTATATAAGCATGTGCTTCCTCCTACAACATTTTAGATATACTTAGCCAGTCACAGACACAGAAACACCAAAGAGGAGCAAGAGAGAGAGAGAGAGAGAGAGAGAGAGAGAGAGAGAGAGAGAGAGAGAGAAACCGCTGGAGCGAGTATGAACATGACGTACCTGACAGACATGGAGAATTCCCCAGGTGCGCTCTCGCTCTCCCGCACCAGGAAGGCTCCACACTCGCGGTGCCTCAACCGGCCCTCTGCTACATTCCGTGAGATGCGGCCAGCAAACCACCTGAGGATACAGAGAGTCAGCCTACCCATGCTGCCTGAAAAGCATCCAGAGTCCGCACTTGGCTGTAGTATCATACACTACATATGCATACAGCTACAGACTACCTTACAGGGGCACTAAGTAAGCAACTTTGTTGGTTGCAATGCAATTTCCTATTGCCAACCAACTAACACTAACCAACTACCAACTAACATGTACCTGTTAGCAACTATGGTTTTGGGAAATGCACCCCAGACTGTTGTACATTGCTGTGTAGCTTACCCAGCCACATAACTGAGATGGCCTGCCATGTTACCAGTTGCCATAGTTTGATAATAACTTATTGGGAAACAACATTCTAATTATATCCATAATTATCATCCGAATCATGTTGAATAAGTATAAGCAGTGTTATAGTGTATAAATTAAGAACTGGACGGCCCCTAGTGGTTATAAAATGGAAAATCTGCCAAAAGATGTCACATATTAAACTACTTTTGAACCTATTCAAGAGTTTATATCACCATAAAGTAGAATGTAGGAAGTTATATCTCCCTTTACTGTCAATTCAGTGCATATAAATGTTGCTTTATTGATAAGGTTTTTTTTTGCATGTATCAGCATTACACTGCTGCTCACTAAATAATTAATGTGAGTTTTTGAGATATGTCTTGCGAAGACAAAAAGTCACACCTAGGGCTGTGTTAAAAACAGGGAAATGAGGAAATCTCACAGCAAGAAGCCATGCACAGGATGCAGCTCACAGATGTTGTTTGATGTAGAATTACATCACACTTAGCAGCTCAGTATGTATCGCAGTAAAAGATCATGGCCTCTCGCAACGCGTCGGCAAGTAAGACTGATTCCAGATAAATATAGGCAGCCCACGGGGGGACTGCCCACGTTGTGCATAAGCGCAGATACTTACGTGTGTGGTCTTACATTGATATAGTTCTTGGGCACGTAGCCCTTTCTGCTCATCAACTCTGCTGTGTACCAGTTAGGATCATCCTCCATGTTAGTTATCTGGTGAAACCAGGAAACAATCATTACAGAGTTCTAACACAGTATGGCCTATAGAAGTTCATCACAACACTACAATAATAATACAGAATAAGTGTATTTGTTTGTGCGTGTTTGTGTGTGCTTGCTTGCTTCCGTGTACACACATGTTGTAGTCTATAATGAATCTACTACACTACACCTTTAAAATATCTATGAGCTACATTTTTATTTAATTTACCAGGAGCACTCAGTGAACATGTTTCGGGTCACAGGACTAATTTCCACAAACACACACACCACCGCAATCTTCCTACCTAATTAGCCATGCCAGTGGGATGTGTGATGAATTTGAGAGGTGAGAGAGCTGCTGATGAATGCCGGGGCTGCAGGCCTCGTTCTTACCTTGAGGATGTCGCCCTTCTGGAAGCTGAGTTCGTCGCTCTCTGTGGCCCGGAACGTGTAAAGCGCCACCGCTTCCATCCTGGGACCCACTCCGGTGTGGATGCTGGAGTCCAGGGAGAGGGGCGCCGGGGTGCGGACACGGGAGTGGGACTCGGAGCAGCCTGACCTGGTCCTTGTCCTGTCCGATTCAAAAGCAGCAGGAGGGACAGAGGGGAGAGAGATCCGAGAGATCCACAGCCTCAGAGCGGTGCCAGGCTATGAGCAGCTGCAACAGCGCACACAGTGAAGAGAGAGAGAGAGGCAGAGAGAGAGGCAGAGAGAGAGAGAGAGGGGGGAGAAGAGAGGAGAGGGCACCCGCGCTGGCTTCGCTGATGAACTGGCGTCCGATCCGTCACACACCACACACATACATACACACACACTGAGAGAAAGAAAGACTAAGCCGACGGAGGCACATCTGACTGTGAGTGAGTATGTGAGAAAATCAGAGAGAGAGAAAGAGTGTGTGTGAGAGAGAGAGAGAGAGAGAGAGAGAGAGACTGACAGAGTGTGTGGGAGAGAGGGAGGGGGAGGCAGTTCCTGTCTGTGTTATGTGTGTTCTCTCTTACACAGATACAAGTGGTGAACTGAGAAACAGGAAAAACAGAACAAAGAGGGAGGAGAATAGAATGCACGACCCCACACAAAAACTTCCCTTACGTGAGTATGAGCACTAGGCTGGGCATCACACAATAAGACCATAAATCACTTCATCATATTAAGAATGTATTGTGTTGTATTAAGCATGTTGTATAATCATGTTTAAATATTTTTTATTTCATATTATGTACGTGCATTACATATTACTCATGGTTTCAGATTTTTCATGCATTTACTTTTTATGCATTTTGTTTTGTTCTGTTTTGTTTCTAAGAAACCCAACCTGAAACATATTAAAAGGACTGTTTGGAGTTACGTCATTGATGTATGGCCAGAGACAAAAATATTTTGTTTTCAAAACGAAAATAGCTCCTTTAAGAGAAAAAGATTGATCCAATTACTGAATGTGTTTAAAACTACCCGTGTGAGAAAGAAAGAAGTGCACTGTTTTGTCCAGTAACTGTCATTTTCAGCTCATTTATTTGCATTTGTGAGGACACAATATTTGTGTTATTGTATTTTCATCTCGTGATGTCTGTATAATTGTATCTTTTCAGTATGTCATTCTTATTCATAACTATGTGTGTAGTTTAATGGATCCCAGCATTGGATGTCATCAATAAATGATCCTCACCTCATCTGCAGGAATCTGATTTGATCTGTCTGACTCCATTTTCATCTGCCCACCTGGAACAGCATGCACAGGACAGCAGAGCCCTTATCATAGATAGATAGATAGATAGATAGATAGATACTTTATTGATCCCCAGGGGAAATTCAAGGTCACAGTAGCATACAGACAACACACACACACACACACACATTCACTAACAGCAGAAAGTAATTAAAAGTATATAATATAAAAACACAACTAAGCAATAAGGACAGTAGAACATAAATATATACTAAATACTAAATATACTAAAATACAAATTATACTAAATAACACAATTCTAAAAAAAAAAAAAACAGTATCCACATAGTGGGTGATTAATCAAACAAGATGCGCTTGCAATGACTGAGGCAGCTAATGCTACATTCGTTAATTAAATATGTATAACATTTGACATTTCCCGTGCCAGTATATATGGAAATCTTCAGAAAGAACTTGATTATTCTTTGAGTCCCTGGAGATTGTGAAGTTAATGCTCGCAAACCACTAACAAGGCCTGTTGAACCTTTCATCAATTCTCTTTGGTGTGTGCCTTGCAGGCACAGGAACGCAATATGATGAATGTGTGGAGCTACACTGAGCTCATCCTGAGGCTTTGCATCAGCTTGATTTAGTGCTCATATTAGATGGAATTGCTTGTTCAGTCCATGTTTGAACTGTAGAAATACTGCAGATATCTGTGTTGTGACATATACATCTACTTTCTTAGTACTTGTTGTCTGCAAAGCATTATGACTCAGAGGATTAGTGGGTGAAAAGGCTATGAAAAACCAGGATAATAAAACTGTTATGGGTAAAAAAGTAAAAAAGAGTTTAGAATCTGCAGTTAAAGGTTATGGGATAATTCATGTTCCATATCTTTGAATGAAGCTGAAGACTGAAAAACACCGGAAGCGTCTGGGGGACTAGAAGTCTGTCCCGAACCAGATCAGACATCAAAGGGCAGAACGTATGGGTAACTCTGATTCATTAAGTATTTAAACTTCACATAAATTACCAAGCAACCTAGACACCCCACTAGAGGCATCATGCAAATAAAATTGGTGCGAACTGGCTTGAAAAAAGGTTTCCTTCAAATCATTTGGCTTGGAATGGAGGGGCCTGTCCACAAAAAAAGTGTTAATCTGTGAGGGAGGGTCTGTCAAATCATGGCACGAAAGTACTCTATCTGTGACACTTCTCATTTGCCACTGCTCTCTACCTCACTGTGACTCACTGGTGTGTGTAAAAGGATCAAACCAGTCAAAGAGTGAGTGTTCATACACACACACACACGCATAACCCCCGCCCTCCCCCCGACACACACACACGCATACCCATACACACACACACACACACTCACACATACAAACTCACACACACATGCACGCGCACGCACACGCACACACACACACACACACATGCATTGTATCTGGACTGTAAAAGTGTGTGACTACTCGCAGATGGCTGAACAACACTAATGTGTGCTCTCTCAGGTGCAATGTGAATTGCTGGCTGAACAACGCAAGGCTGTCATGCAACAGTGATGGGACTTGCACACAGCGCGGGCAGTTACAATATATAGACATGTGAAAAATGCAGGGGGTGAAGGGAGAAAACCGTGTTTCCTGTTAAAAACCACATCCAACATTAAAGGCTGCCTAAATACATCAAGTGAAAAAGAGATAGTTTCTGCATCACTCTAGACTGTCAGGATTAGTCACTCACTCCTCTTCCTATTGGCTGACTTAGCCTGACATCAGGCCCCAATTTATACAGAAAGGAATCCGACATTCGGATTTAGTTTTTAAGAACGGCAGCAAATCAATGAGAACAGGGGTAACAATACATAACCGAACCTAGGCTTGCTCACTTAGCCTGTTGGCCATTGATATATTTTAATGTCCTCATTAGACTGCTACTGAGCTACATGCCAGACATTAATTTTTATTGCCTCAAAACAACCCTGTTTCCCCTATGATACGCTTAATGTGGGGGTGGGGGTGGGGGTGAAAAAGCCTGGGAGCAGGAAGCAGAGTCTGGTTTCTTGGAAATCAAGGGGAGGTAAATAACAATGCAGTCACATCCCATCCGTGAAGTCCTCTCCCACAACAAACTCCTCTACCAAATAACAACAAAGTCACAACAGGAAAGTTTGCTCAAAACAACAGGCGTGGTTGTGTTAGAGATGAAATAGACGCTGTACTATGTACAGCCATGTGTTAATAAGAAAATGTATACTGAAAAACAGCTCATTCTGACCACCATCGCACCAATTCTGAGTTCCTTTTCACAGAAGCAAATCGGTTTTGCAAATGAACAATTGTCTGTTGTTTTTTGTGTGGTCTGTATAAGTGGGTGGATTGTTTCTCTGGTTTCTCATTCGACCTGTGGCATTGTGTGTGGTGTGTTCATGTGCGCTGTTCACATCCTGTTAACAGAAGCGCTACGCCACCACAACTTCACCTTTCAATGTATCAAGCCGTACTCACAGTGAAGCCGGATACAGATCTGTAAGGGTCTCATGAAACTGAGGCATCGGTGGGAGTGGGAGGAACAGAGTTTTACTGCCACCATATGGTAGCTGAACAGTGTTTAATTGCAGAGGTATTTTCACCATTCAAAATATATAGTGCTACCAAGATATGGTGGTAGACATTACATACACTGTGCACCTTGCACTCTATGAATACCACAACACTAATTGGCTTCTCTGTTTTAGAGAAATAAACATTGCTTGGCATCCTGCCAGTTAACCATGTTATTCTCTAACAAAAAACTGAGAGAGTACTTTGTGTGTTGCTCTCTTCTGGATGCACGACTTGTTTGGCTTCATGCTCCAAAGGGTCTGTCAGAAGATGAGCACCGCTCACTTTCCAAACCTCATGGCGCTACTTAAATGAATGTGTGCCGGGGAGAACAGAGCAGAAGAGGCTGAAATTTTCTGCACCCCCACCCCCTTTATGTTTTAGACATTAAAACAACAATAAGAAACCAACAAAACAACAGAAATATTAGCCAAGATATACATGTGTCATAAGAATGGTGGTATTGGAACACATTCTTTGAAGTTTTGCTCCATAAAAAGCTTTTTTTATCTGATGCAGTCTATTTTTATGCTATTAATATGCGCCATTATTTCAGAACCACAGAAAGCACTGTTGTGCACCATTAAGCCATATCATTTGTTTTCAGTGCAGGCAGTACATGATGTGATACAAAGTTAAAGCTCATTGACACTAGTTTTCTTGATAATTCTTAACCATATTTCATATATGTTGAATGATGCTTTGTTAACTCTATCCACATATAATTCTAGTCGGTTTTTAATCTACTATTGAATTGGTTGATTATTACAACAACAGGAGTAATTGTAATCTTGTAGTTGTAGTAGTAGAAGTAGCAATAGAAGTATTAGCACATATGCATAACCCCTCCCTCCATGCCACAGCCGGCCACACTTATACCTTTTCTTAATATAGTTTTATATATATATATATATATATATATATATATATATATTAGGGCTGTCAAAATAACTGATTAATTTCGATTAATTAATTTGAGAAAAAATAACTGATTAAAAAAATTAGTGCAGATTAATCAATTCCGTATGACCTTTGACCCCGAGCCGTTCTAGTCAGTAAAAATTAGACTGTAAAATGAAGGAGAGAGAAGAAAACGTGCTGCCTGGATCATTGATTGGAACATTTACGTTTAAAAAATGGCCTGATAGTGTTGATAAAAATAAAGTGTTGAAAATAAAGTCCTCTGCAATGTCTGCAGCAAGGAATTTGCATATCACCGGAGTTCATCAACTCTATAGTCGCACATCAATGCAAAGAAATAAGTGTTGACATTGAGGGGAGTGTTAATTTATTTTCATTGTATAAGTATAAGTATAAGTATATATACTTTTTTGATCCCGTGAGGGAAATTTGGTCTCTGCATTTAACCCAATCGGTGAATTAGTAAAACACAAACAGCACACAGTGAACACACAGTGAGGTGAAGCACACACTAATCCCGGTGCAGTGAGCTGCCTGCTTCAACGGCGGCGCTCGGGGAGCAGTGAGGGGTTAGGTGCTTTGCTCAAGGGCACTTCAGCCGCGGCCCACTGGTCGGGGCTCGAACCGGCAACCCTCCGGTGGTGTCCCCTAAGTTATATCTGTGGCCTGAAATGCCTTGTATGTGAAAAAAAAACTTCTTCCCAAAGCACTGTTGAATTTATTTCCTCAGCATATTAGGTCATATCATAGATTATTATGGCCATTATTTGAACAGTAAAAAAAAATAATGAAAGAGTTTTGGAACTTTAATGTCAGTAATGCTGATTATTCAATGATTCATTTGAATTTAAATATTTAAAATACTTTCACAGCAAAGATTATATATGCGATTAATTTAGATTAATTAATCACAGAGTATGTAATTAATTAGATTATTTTTTTAATCGATTGACAGCCCTAATATATATATATATATATATATATATATATATAGTTTTTTATATTACCTTGCCTACTCTACTCTACTCTCTGATATGTCCATATTTATTTTATGCTGGTCTCTAGACTTTATTCTTGCACTGTTGCACTGCTGGACTTACTCATTTGCACCATCACCATGACACTCACTCACACAGAGCACCTTACCTTACTATGCACAGAGAATCACAGGCTCAGTCCCTGCCTCAGTCATTGCAAGCGCCTCTTGATTGATTAATCACCACTATGTGGATACTGTTTTTAGAATTGATTTAGATTAAGTGTTAGTTAGTATAATTTGTATTTTAGTATATTCTTTATCTTCTACTGTCCTTATTGCTTAGATGTTTTTTTATATTATATACTTTTAATTACTTTTTTCTGCTGTTAGTGAATGTGTGTGTGATGTCTGTATGCTACTGAGACCTTGAATTTCTATCTAATAGTCTGAGCAAGTAGTCTCATCAACCAAGAGATAAGGAGTAAAAATGTAGCCTTCTGAAACTGGCTCGGTTATGCAGTCTTGAATTACCAGGTGTACCTATATGTTGATTAACATATAGGTACACCTGGTAATTTTTTCAGATTTTTTTGAGACCTAAGTGCGTGGGCCCTGGTTGAATTGACGTAGAATGACCCTGGTCCTAATATCTAGAGCATGCTATGAAGGAAACTAGGTTCATTATAATCATACAAATGTTAAGTCCTTCTAATTGTTTTTTTTTGTGTCTTATCAAAGGTCACTTGAGTTAATTACATGATGGGACTGGAGGAAATTGCGTTCAAGTGTTTAACTCATTAATTTAAATACAACACTGCCCTCTATAGGCTTTTCAAAGAACTTACTAGGCCTTTCCCTTAACTGGGGAATTTTCTAGGCCTATAGCCGACCCTGCACCAGGCCAGACACAATCTTACAATAATAGGCAATGAGCCATTGCTTGCCCTAACTTAATGTTTAATATTGTATTTACGTCACAAAAACCTAACTGTTTACATATAAGTTTACTTGACTTGTTGTTTGTTGTTGAAAATGCTGAAAATGTAGGCCCTTGTCACGTGCATCAATTTTGCTGATCAGTGTTAGTTTGGAGAACACTAACAGTATTGTTTTAATATACAGTTAGGTCAAAGTCAGTGTACAAACTCAAAGTAGCTTAGTCTTTATTTGGCTAATCCAAAGGCTACACAACACGCTAAAGCCAGTCTGACAATCTGACATGGCCATATTGATTTTAGTCAATGTTGCCATCTGCATGTCAAGAATCTTTTTTTTTTTCATTTGCTGTCATCAACAGTGAATTGCTATTGACAATTAGTTTGTGTTGACCGACAGGGTTATCACTCCTCACTTGTTAGACTCTATAGTCTTCTACGACAACCACTCGAAGATGCTAAAGAAATAAAGCAAAACAGCTGGGGAAGCCAACTTTGTCACAGAGAATGTTTGTTTGTATTTGCTGTGTATAAGTGCAGTTAGCCACAACAAATAATAGCTTGCTCGCGGAGCTGCGGAAAGGACCAGTAAGCCGCTTTCATGTGTAGATTTAACATTTGTTTCTAGCGAAATGTCTGACGATTGTTTCAGTCACCTCACCATGTCTTGCATTAACGTCTATGGTCACACCCTTTGCCGCCTGCCCCCTCCTGGAGCGAGCGTATGTATCTGTCTGTCCGCCATGTTGGGCAGTGTGGGTGTCACAACCCAGTGCAACCGGAGACGTGTAGCCTTGCTAGCCCGCTAATCACATAAACACTAATACTGAGCGCCTATGATTTTTTCTCCGAACAATAAATAAGTTTAATTTGCAAGTAAACTTAGATTTTACTTGAATTATTTTATAGTCACTGAGCTACATAACTTATGCCGGGTTGTATTCCCGGGCGAAAACTGGTCTGAGTTTCTACTCGAGGATTGGTAAGTTACTGTTTTGCTTTTAAAGGGGTAACGTTAACATAGCTATGTGATGCTGTCGCTAACAGAAGAAGAGAGATTTGTCCAACAGGCGCAGTGCTGAGCAGATTCAGCTAGCATACTGTTGGGTAGTTGTAGTTTTGGGAGATATGTGGGTTTCAAAATCTTCTTTTACTTTGCGTAGCCATGCAAGCGTTTATTCTGAAAGAAGTTGCTTTGCTAACGCTAGCAGGCGGTCCTAGAAATACATGATCAGCTAGCAACTATTGGCTAGGCTAGCTAACTTTTGCCATCGAAAGCAGCCGTTGAAGTGGATAGCTTATGTCGATCAGTTGACTGGATAAATCCACGACGACAGGTCTTAGAATCAATTAACAGATTGTTTTGTGTCGTTCAAGATGTACACATACAGCTGTATGTATTTATTAAGAAACGATTTTAAATCAAATAACTGACATGTTTTTCCTTCTAGCTAAGTTATTACCACTGGGCAGCTAGCACGTTAGCACGCATCCTAATGTTAGGTCCTCTGAAGTTTTGTTCATTTGTCTTTTCCTAAGTTTCATTGCTTGTGCGGTTTTGCAGGTGCGGCTAAGGAGTAACTAATATGTAGATTATTCGATCTAAATCCATGCTGAACTTAAAGTAACTTAACTTTGAAATGAATAACTCGATGAATTGTCTTGTCTTATCGGACCGCATCTTTCTGAACTTTGATGGGAGTGATGTGTAGATGGATACCCTTGCTAACTACTTGTTCGAGACCGAGCTAGCTAGCGCGCCTTATGAACCTTGGCTAACGTTAGCTAGTTTTGGCTTCCGACGAGAAATGCTGCTAACGTTAGCTTGCTAGTATGCAATCATGGTGTCCTCGCCCTTTCTCCTCCTGATAATCTTCAATTTCAAATAGTTTTAGTGTAGTATAGTGGCCGAAGAGACATTAGCAGAGAACCTTTGACAATATGGTGATTCACCGTCTTGCCATTCCCAATTTATGACAGGGTCGCAAGGTTGGTTGTGCTTCAACTTGTTTTCAGGATAGTCTAGTATGGATTATCGTTAACGTTAAGTTGATGTGTTGTAAACAAACTAATACATGTCTTTTACCTCTTACGATAATGTGTATCCCCAGTTACCAGGCATTTAACATATGTCCTGTTTCGTAATGTTTAAGTCTTTGCGGCTCACGTTAGGCTACTACAGTGTGTGAGTGCCCAGTGATCAATGTGAGCTTTTTAGTACTTCTGCGTCTTTCTTTGGAATGTCTGAACGTACCCGTGTCCGTGGTAGATCTTTGTCTATTGTATGGTCAGGGGGTGACAGATGCATCTCTTGCTTGATCCCGTCCCGGGCTCATTGGCTTTGTCTTGCAGAGCACACGGGTTCTTAGTGAGACAATGGGTAAAGTGAATGTTAGCTTGTAGGGTGGGTAGCCTATGTATGTCGATTCTTAGACACTAGCAAGGAATTTCTGAGAGCTAACAATACCTTGGGGGTTTAATTGAATATTTCAATCGAAAATCTACAGTGTGTAGGTTTACTGACTCTTATATTTATCCCTGAGTTTATGTTTCTATTTGCCAAATAACTGAAAATGTCCATCCCTTTATTGAGCAATAGCAAATCTGAGTAACCAAACCGGATAGATTACAAATTAGTAGTGAGGGGCCACCCAGAATCTGATGCAATTTCACTGCAGTTTTTGGTCCTGTCTTCACTGACACTTGGGAATTTGTCTATTGCTGATCCTCTCCCAGTTCTGCCCCATTAGCATGACCATCTACAAGTATCCATTAACTGTTATGTTACCTTTCATCTGAGAATGTGTAGGGTGTGGCTGCACACCTCAGCACCCCCTGCCGCCACATACACCAAGGCAAACTCACACACAGGCACAGACAGACACTCGTCTGCTTGATCCCATTCGCCCCCACATGTTGTTCTCGGCAGTAGTTTGCAGGCTTGCAGCCACTTGTCTGTCCGAGAGAGTGTGGATTCCAGCCTTATCAGGGCAACAGGGTCGCCCTTCACGCCTGTGCGGTTGTGGCGCATCAAGCTTTAGCGCAGAGTTGTTAGTATTCACAACAGAGACCTCGGGGACCAATACTGCCCAGTGCCAGATCCTCCTTATCTCCACATGTGACCTGTCGAGCCAACAGTAGATGTAGGTTAAAGCACTAGCACTAAAAGTTGATATTGAGTTGGTTATATAGTTTGATTAAATCTGTTGACTCACCTTAAAAAAATCACCAAAACACCAAAAATCACCTTAACATTTAGGTAAATTTAGCCCTGATAGGATTTCTAAAGATATTTTGAGTTTGTGTGGCCTTTTAAAAGTGAGCTAACGTTTGACCTCAGGGTCCATCAAGTTCTTCCACAATTTTGCAAATATGTTTCAGATTTATTTTGTCATCAGACTCTTATCAGGCTGTGGTTTAGAGTGCTGCATACCTATAAGACAATAGTCCGTGCTTGTTCTAGGCAAATGTGTGACTCAAAATTTATTGTCAGTGGAGCAAGCACCCACTTGCAAACTGCCATTTCCCAACAGCCCATGTTAATGACTGGTGTCATATTTAAAGTGAGCCCATACCAAATGTACACCACCCCCCCCCAACACTGATGCAATCACTTGCATGCAATCTAATATTTGTTATAACTCTATTGTCCCAGGGTGCACTTGTAGCACACTGTCTACTACATCTCTCTGCTAGGCTGGTAGTGTTGTGCCTTTTTCCCATGCTGTGCTTGGCCCGTGGAGCCACGCACACACAGATCCGGCTCTGTGTGCTCCACTAGCTTCCTGGGTCCCCTGATCCACCCTCCCTCCCTCTCTCCATCCATCCACCTCCCCCTCCCTTCACAGATTTCTGGGCCAGTAGAGCTTTCTTTCTGCTGTGATATAGTTGCCCCTCTCTTCCTGTTATACACTGGCTCTGAATAGGTGATTAAAGCAGCAGATGTTTCATTAGGGCCTCGTGGCATTCATGCGTATGCAGGCCCAGGGGAGCAGGATGGATGGAGGGAGGGAGGGGGGAGCTAGGGCCCAGTGGCTGCCAGGCAGGGGAGAGTCCAGCACTTGGTGGGAGTCGCCTTTCAGTGATTTCTTAATGAATTTTTACGGGATGTGGCAGCAGACAGCTCTCTGTGTTGTCTTGACCAGAGTGCATGGCCCTGCTCGGGTACCCCGGCTCTGTATCCCTCCTCTCATCTATTTTTCCTTTCCCTTGCCCACTTTGCCTTTCTTTTTGTCCTCCAAGCTTAAACACAGGAAGCGCACAGTACCTATGGTCTGTTCAGACAGGTGGGTCGTGGCTCCCGGCTATTCAGAGGGAACTGTGTGGGAGCAAGTTTATCAACTCCTAATAGCTTTAAGGACAATGTGGTCGAGGTTTCGAAAAGTCAGACGTAAAATACATGAACTAGGTGAACTGCTATACTAGGTTTGGTTTAACAGAGAACAGGGTAGAGAACACTGTCTATTTCATTGTATTGACATCATTGTACATAAGACAAATAAAAGGCAAACCAGACCATAAAATGGGTCATTTTTCCATATCAAGATATTACTGATGAACGTTAATGCGCTGTCCTGTTTGATAAGGGAAGCCATTCAATTGGTTCTTCCTTTTACGCTGTCAGCCTTTGAGCCTCTTAGGCGATGACACGACAGGGTTTTATTAGAAATTCAGTTGTGCTAAGTCATGCAATGCAGACCTTACTGATGTTCCTTCCCAGGAGCAGAATCAGAATCCGGAAATGGGCGTGTTTGATGAGCTATATTTAGCTAGCCTGTGCGATGACAATGAGGGTGTCTGCATCCTGAATCTCAGAGAATGCGTGACAAAAACATCAGAATATTCTTTATGCTTTTCATCACAAACACACACACACACACTTGCTCACTCTCGCAGCACGCAATATTGATGTGGTGTGTGCTGCAATCACAAGTGGTAAATGGGTGTCTATGCTCATACGCTGACTCTTCACTGGCAATGTCTTCACTTACCGTAACAATGCGTCACAGAAACCATGTCAAGCATGGAGCTTCCCCAGCTCTCTATTTCTCTCAGTATGTGTGTGTGTGGGTATACACACACACACACACACACACACACACACACACACACACACACACAAATCACTAGGATACTTCAACCCAGATACCTGGATACAGGCCCACATGTCAAGTCTGTGCTAGCTTGGAGAGGTAGTGTGTGTGTGTGAGAGAGAGTGTGAGAACAGCTGTGACCTATTTCTCTTTATCTGACTGGTGGGATCGTTTTAACAGTAGTGAAGTGCAGGTGCAGACAGGAAGTCTGCTATATGCCTTCTTCCTAGCTGCACATATTCCAGTCCACACATTACCATAATTGCGCTAGGACCTTTTCTCTTGTTTTACAGCCTACTTCTGTTGGTTTGTTTATGTTTTCAGTTTTTAAGTGGAAAGCACGGGGGTTAAGACAGAAGTTTCCGCCAAAACTAAATGAACAAGCAGCAGAATTGTTGAGTCAGCAGTGCACTGGGAAAGTTAGATTTGAGTATGTGTGTGTGTGTGTCTGTGTGTGTGTGTGTGTGTGTGTGTGTGAGGGAGAGAGAGGGAGTAGTGCCTTCTCATGCAGAATGTGTCATTCTGCTTCAGTCAGTGCATCACCTCTGTGCTCTTGTCTTGCATTTCAGGTAATGGAGGAATTTGCTGCGCCGACCCCCTTCTCTGCGTGGAAATGATTTTAACAGGCTCTGCTACAGTGCAGGGATACTCTTAAAACAGGGAACACAGAACTGGACTTCTGAAAGCTCCCAAAACACACACACACACACACACACAAATACATTTTGGAACTGTCGAACCCTTTCTTGTGAACTCCCTATAAAGAAGTCCTTTTTTTATATTTTTGGACAGACAGACAGACAAGCGAGCACTACTTTTATTTTTTTTTATTTTTTTATTTTTATTTCTGCACGTACACCTACACTAAAAGACCATCACCATGCCGAGCTCAACCATCCGCAGGCAGATGAAAAATGTAGTGAACAACTACTCGGAGGCAGAGAAGAAGGTCCGGGAGGCCACCTCCAACGACCCCTGGGGCCCCTCCAGCTCACTCATGTCGGAGATCGCTGACCTCACCTACAACGTGGTGGCCTTCTCCGAGATCATGAGCATGATCTGGAAGCGTCTCAATGACCACGGCAAGAACTGGCGGCACGTCTACAAGGCGCTCACCCTCCTGGACTACCTGATCAAGACGGGCTCGGAGCGCGTCGCCCTGCAGTGCAAGGAGAACATCTTCGCCATCCAGACGCTCAAGGACTTCCAGTACGTGGACCGCGACGGCAAGGACCAGGGCGTGAACGTGCGGGAGAAGTCCAAGCAGCTGGTGTCGTTGCTGAAGGACGAGGAGAGGCTGAAGGGCGAGCGCTCGCAGGCGCTCAAGACCAAGGAGCGCATGGCGCAGGTGCCACCAGCGTGGGAAACAGTGGCAGTATGGGCTTCGGGCGCGGCTCCAGCCAGCCAAACCTGTCCACCAGCTACTCTGAGGAGTACGGCAGGTCTGAGGGGTCGCCCGCCTCCTATCATGGATGTGAGTATACATTATAGCCCTTAGGCTCTCAGTGTTTCCCAGAGAATTGAATTTGTGGTGGTTGGTTTGCAGAATTAACTTGAATGCAATAGTTTGTAACAAATTAGCACAGCGTGGTTATGATGCTAACCAGATTTAAGCACAATTTAGTACAACCTGGAAAATCATTGTGTGGTGGTCAATGTTGATATTGTGATGGGCCGCCACAAATAAGTCAATGTATGGGAAACACTGGGCTCTCCAGGTTAAGTGTCTTTTTTTAATGAAGAATTTTGTGTGTGTGTGTGGTGGTATAGTTAAGTGTATCGACTACATTGGCTTGTGTTATAAAGGTGAGGTAAGTAATGACAGAAAGAAATGATTATACAATCACTGTTTGCTGTCCTTTTGTACTAGACCTGCATTGGTAGTAGTGTTGAAATTGTATAGTTCTAATTAGGCACTAAGGCGATAGTTACAAACAAAAGACGGGAGTGTACAGATGCTTTCAAGCCTTTGTATGTTTCGTGCTTTATTGTTACTTGTGGAGTGTGATGGAGGAACGTGGGTGTCCGCACAATTGATGCTGAGCAAAAATGATTGATGCATCAAAGAGAACGAGCCTGTCTTTAATCCAGCCCCTGAGGCAGGGCATCCTACAAGGACAAGTGCTCAGACAGACCGGAGTATTTTAAGCCAGTCGCCTGTTGGGTTCAGGCTGTTGCAGACAACATTGTCAGTCATCAGTGCCTTAAAGCAAGTGTGTCTCAGCAGTCTCTGTATGATTTCATCTGTGATTGATGAGCTCATCTCACTTAAATCACGTCGCATCAGCTTCTCAGACAGATATAAAGCTCGGATCACAACTGGATTCTAGTTTTTTTGATTGAATGAAGGGCCCTCTACACTGAAATCAGACACAGGTCTTTGCTCCGCAAAGGAATCAACAGACATGTCTGTGCTCCGAAACAGATTCGAGAGATGAGTCTTGCTCCAAAACATCTCTCAGTTCAGAAGCTGTCCCATTGCGGTATCCCAGAATAAACTTTATTTTTGGATCTGGGATAGTTTAGCGTTTTCTGGTGAAAAAGCCACGGTGGTTTCCCATGCTGCCATCATGATCGGTAATACCCTCCTAGCCACTGCAGTGCTTCAGATATGGCTGTTGGTTCAGTTTCACCCAACCGGTAACCTCCCCACTCTCAGCCATCCCAGTCTTCATACTGTCTGTTCTCCATGGGCCATGGCCATGACTACATCGGGCAGGCTTTGGAGAGCAGTTAGCTGCATGGGCTAATCCTTTAATCTGCAGCGCTAGGAGACCAGGAGAGACTGCATGTCTGTGGTGGTCTGACGGACTCCAGGGGAGGGAGTGGATGGTGGTGGAGGGGTAGGGGGTGGAACACCTTTAGCATGTCAGCTGGTGTGGTGTGTCGTGTGCGCCCTGTGCTGGGCTAGCGCTGTGATTCGTAGCTCCCCCATCCATACACACTCCCACACAGCTTATGGAAACGGGAGACACTGCTGAAGGCATCCAAGGCTCATGTCTACATATGAGCCTTGGATGCCTTCTGCAGGCCTCGGCTGTCTCGTGGGTCGGTATCTCTCCCCGTCCTGCAGGAAGAGAACATTCCTGAACCCCCTGAAGGCACCGTGCTCTCTGCTCGGGGTCACTGTGCTGAGCCAAACAGGAGGAAGGAGGATCACCCCCCCCCCCCCCCCCCACACACACACACACACACACACACACACATATCCCTTCTCCCCTCCATCCCCAGCAGACAGAGACACATACACACACACACATGCACGCACACAGGCCCTACCCCCACTTCCTTCTCCAAAACCTCCAAGTTCCCCTTCCCCCCCACCATTGACTCCCTACATGACAAAAGAATTTGGTAATCTTTCTCATGGAGCCTCACCACAGATGTCTCCAAGGGTTTTGGCCATACGACGGTGGGCTCTCAGGAGGAGATAAGCATGGCAGCAGCAGGGAAGCAAGCTAGCAGGGGCTGGACTGTCCTTGATTTACCACTTCAAATGCTTTCACAAAAGTGGGCCCGTTCAACTGAATTATGCAGAGGCCTGAGAGTTAGTGGGGAGGGGAAAGTTTGTGTTGGCTCTAGCCGTTCAAACTCACCCCTCAAATCTGTGAATGGAGTTCAGAAACCGAGGAGAAAGTGAGAGGGAGTGCTGAAGTTGTCCCTGCACAACTTTTGGCCTTCCTTCCTCCTTCGTGCAACTCCCGAGTGTGTGTGAGAGGGAGAAGTAGATTGCCTGTGACAGCACTTTGGCAGTTGGGGAGGGGGTGGGTTTTGGGAGGGAATTGTTGGAGGGAGGGAGTGTGTGTGTGTGTGTGTGGAGGGGGGCTGGGGGTGCATTGGGAGGTGTTATTGTTGGCTCTGGTGTGTGTGGGTTTTAATAGAAGAGGCTGAAACGGAAGTGCAAGCAGCTGAGTCATTAACAAAGGAGAGGGAAGGTTGGTTGGGGGGGAGTGGGGTTAGCCCTGTGGAAGAAAGGCTGGGGTGTGAACTGTGGAATTTTTCTGCATTCCTGTAGAAGTTTCCGGGTATTGTTCTGCAAATGACCCTTCAGTTACACGAGAGTCTTTTGGGAGAGGTTGGAAAAAAAGCTGTTTTGGCACACAGGGCTTTTTTTTTTGGCCTGATCTTATCAGAATTTTTCTGCTCCATATATCAGGCAACAGGAAACTCAGCTGAGTGTGGTTAGTCATTTGCGATACTTCTGGAAAATTACAAAAATCACTTCCACTTCCTCTTTACAAAAGCAATCCGCGTTTTCCAAAGCCTATTGTAGCAGTGACAGTAGTTCATCTCTCTGTAGTAAAGTATGTTAATGAGTGGATGTACAGTGTACACAAGGGCAGGTTAAAAGTAAGTTGAATCCAGCTTAGTGTTTCTTCCTTACTGTATAGGAGCAATTGGAAAGGCAACATTGTGCATCTTTGTCTGTGTGTGAACACAAGGTATGAGCCCACTCAGGGGTGCAGTTCCCAAAACCATAGTTAGTAGGGAAATTGCATTGCAACCAACAAAGTTGCTGACTTAGTTAGCAACTATGGTTTTGGGAAATGCGCCCCAGGCTAGCCTTGATTTACTGGGTTGGCTGTCCTATGTGTTGTCCCTTCCCCCCTTTCATGCTTAGACCATATAAGGTGAGGTGACACAGAACATGGAATGCCGTAAAGAATAGTCAAGGTTCTTGGTTCATCACTCGAGTCAGATAAACAAACAAAGCTCACTCAGTCAGAGAGATCAGCGGCTATGTTTAGTTATACCACTGCAAGGGCTATTTGCGTTCCATGCCATTTGTCCTCTGGATAGCATGGGATGGTGACCGTGGGAATGCGATCAAGTCAAATTGTGTGGCCTTGCTAAATGGTGGGCGAATTTGTGACAAATGGAACAAAAAATGTGCATATCTATGCAATGGTTGTTTTCTGTTTGAGATGTTGTCACGATCAGGGGAGGAGGTGTTAGTGGTGGTGGTGCTGTTGCCTAGAGACGCCTTGCTGGCGTTATGGAAAGCAGCTGATGGAAACACCTGCACTAGTTGGCCGCCGTTTACCGACAAGCCGCCTCCACGAATGTCCGCTCCACTTCCTCTACCCTCACAAAAAGTGTTCGAAACACCTGTGAGAGAAGGAGCCACTTTCTGTCATCAGTCTTCCATCACGTTTGCTTTGTGGTTTCACTGCTGTGCTTTCACTGCCGTCTCAGTAGTAGTAGTAGATCTCCTAAGGACATCTTTACAATACCACTAATCCTAGATCAAAGGCCCTTGGCCTGCAAGCAGGTCTATGTTTTGACCACTTGCCAAAGAAAACCCAATCAGTTGTAATGCCTCTGTATTCATACAGACATGTAACAGTAGTTATCTCTCTTATCTAACCTCTACAGAGAGCCTCTCTCTCTCTCATTCTGTGCTATGAGGAAAAATGCAACATTGAGTTATTACGACAGACATGTAGACAAACTCGACTGCAAATTAAACCTTGACTCCGAGCCAAGTGTTATGGATTATAGAACTGGACAGAGTGAAGTGCATGATGTTACTAGTACGCCCATTTAGATAACAACCATTCCAGATGACTATCTGTCTCCAGCGTGCATATTTTCCATGTCGCCTAGGTCTTTGTCATTGGTGTTGAACAGCAATGACAGGAGGGACACTGACTCTTGCTATGAGGTGTTCTCTCAAGGAGACTGAAACGAGCTCTGGCAGTGACTGGGGAAAGCAAGAGGGGGACGAAGGAATTTATAAATGGCCTGCTGTGAACTCTGTCTTCGTAATCTGTTACTTTGGCTGCACTTTGCTTTTGACTCACACTCTAGCTATTCCGCTGAACTGGAGGAGAGGTCGGATACAAGGAGACACCCATGACGTTTCACAACCATACATCACGTCACAGCGGTCTACCCCCCCTTTTTCTTTTTCTATTTTTTCTTAAACAATTGCCTGGTTCTCACACTCGGATGCTTTCAAATGGCCTTTGGCGTGGTTCTCACACTATCAAATGCTTACGTGTTTACTTGCTCCATTAACCACATGCCAATTTCACAGCATACATGCCCATGCCAGGAAGGTCCTCTCTTGCCACAGCTTACAGTCCCCCTGTTACTTGAAATGGAGTGTTGTCAGGTGAAGCGTAGCTGGTCGGGATGATATTGATTTCTGTTCTGTTCCACAGCGCCCGAGGGACCAGTGGTGACTGATGAGGCAGCTTCTGCAGGTCTGAGCTTTGTCTAGCCACAATCCCCTATTCTCATCTGGTGTAGGGTTCTCTGCAATTGTCTTCCGAGAGAAATGGACTCCGATTGTTTGTTCTCTGCTTTCCTTTTCCTTTTTAAAATGGTCGATCCTCTTTCTTGTTTGGATCATAACGGTGTGCATATGGCCTTACTCAGTCTTTTTTTTCTGGCACACACACACACACACACACACACACACACACACACACACACACACACACTCTCCCCTTCTCTTTCTCTTCCTTCTCTCTCTCATAAACAGATGTCTAAATCAGTGGGGACCCAGTTCTGTCGTCTGCCATCTCTCTCTGTCCTATGGAAGTGCACTGTAATGGTACACCCCCCCCCCCCCCCCCTTCTCTCTCAGCTTCCTCTCCTTTTCCTTTCCGGTAAACCATCAGAGTCAGTAGCCGAGAGAGAGGGAGAGAGAGGCTAAGCTTTTCCTGCTCCTTTCTGTCCTGCACCTTCTTCCCCCTCCTATACGTGTGTGTGGTGATGAGTACCGATGTTTGTTAAATTTGCCTGCCTCTATTTAGCCTTCCCTTCAGTGTGTGTGTGTGGGTGTTTATGAACACATGGACTTATGTGGGAGTGTATTTTGTCTTTTTTTCTGTGTCCGTCCGTCCGTGTCCTGCCTACTCTCATCCTCCTTACCTCCCTCTCTATTTGTGTGTGTGTGTATTGTCTGTCTGGTCTGGCCTGTGTCTCTCTGGGCCCCGAGTCGCCCGTGCTTATTTCAGGGCCGCCAGCACATGGCCTCTCTGCCTTAATCCAATAACACGCCAGAGGAAGTGCTGCCTCCATTGGTACAGCCGCAGGCTTATAATCAGGGCCGGCCGCCTGCCACAAGTAGGAGCGCTCCACGTTGGACAGACCCGTGCTCCCTGCTACTAGACAGGCTCCCTGGCTGCTTGGTTGGCTGTCACATTTTACAAATGTTTCTCCTCTGTGCTGTTCCCTGTATTGTTATGTGCTTTCTCTGTCAACTGTCTAATACTCTTTGACTTTTATCTCTAACTTCTCTCTGTCATACTCATTTTTTTCTCTCTCTCTCTCTCTCTCTTTCTTTCTCTCTCTCTCTCTCTCTCTCTCTCTCTCTCTCTCTCTCTCTCTCTCTCTCTCTCTCTCTCTCTCTCTCTCTCTCCCTCCCACTCTGTTTTTCCCCTCTCTCACCTTGTCGTTCCTTCATCCCATGTATCTGCCATGAGTGTTCCTCGGCTTAAACGAGATCCCTTGTGCTTGCGCTCAAACAGGATCGGCCCAGCCCCCAGATTAGAAGTCTTGCTTCCTACAGACGTAGCGCTGCTGCTTTTCCCGGACAGCCTTTTCCCCTGTCCCTTGTTGTGCACGCCTACCCAATTTAGCCTTTTAATGCACCGCTTTTGTGTTACTGGCTTAACGCAGGCAACCTGACCCGACGTGACCCTGTAGCTCATTGGGTGTGCGTTCAGAGAGGGTTTCATCATGAGAGGTCTGAGCTGAAGTGTGATCTCAGAAAGGGGGGGGGGGGGGGGGGCGCAGCAGCAGCAGCAGAAGAAATGCTGACTCGGTTGATATCTATTAATCGGAACCAAGCAGATGCAAAAAGAGGAAGTGGTGACTCACGGTCCAGCAGCACTAGTGAAGCGGTGACTCACTCTTCCAGGCAAGGACACTCACTGTCCTGTCTTTGATGAAGTGATGAACACCACCACCCCCATCCCGGCCACATACACCCTCCCTCAGCTCAGCAGTAGTCAGCTTTGCTGGTCAGGCCCGACCCAGCCCTCTGCTGTCTCCCTCCGTGATGGAAGCATCTCCAGGGATCTGACAAATCCCCAGAGTCTGGGTTGGACACAGCACTGGTAATAGGGCCGTATGATTTCCGCAATGTGGAAAACGTGGACGGAATCACGGAATCTACACATGAAAACGGAATTCTCTTATAAACACGGAATTACACAGAATTTTGAAGATATTCTGTTGACACATTAAATAAACAGGAGTTTTTTTTTTTTTACTTCTTTTATTTCAGTTTACTTTAAAACAAAAAGCATATACAAAGGTGTCTGTCTAAACCGTGGCCGAAAGACATTGTTGAACGTTTTGCGTAGCCTAGTAATCATATCTCGATAATTCACGTGCGTTGAGTTTGTTGATTGGTTTGTGACAGAAAATAAGCGATCAGTGGCTCCTGACAACGATGGAAAAACACTAAACTGCTTGACTGCTAGATAACAGGGCTGAACAATACCCCAATGAGTACTATGAGTCTGAAAACAACTAGTTTGGAAGTTTTGTCAACACATAATTGACCTGACTCGTAAATACACATGTAGCGACCATAGAAATCAAAAGGGCAACTTAAGAACAAAGCTAAATCCATTGCGGGCAAATCCCTCCAGCCAAGGCAATGACAAAATCAGTAGATGCAAGACGTGAGT
The DNA here is from genome assembly GCF_018492685.1 of Alosa sapidissima. NCBI lineage: Eukaryota > Metazoa > Chordata > Actinopteri > Clupeiformes > Clupeidae > Alosa > Alosa sapidissima. The sequence goes on along the minus strand of NC_055959.1, from coordinate 8,770,714 downwards.
TTGTGGATTGTTGCAATGTGTGCAGAAGCTGACATACCGCTACAGTATGTCAGTTTCTTGAAACATTGCAAGCAGTCACATTCCCAGACGCAAATGTCAGCAGCCTCAAGCAGACGCGCAAACCCACCTGCTGAATATTTAAAAAGCTGAATTGTGTCTGTCATTGAGTATTTATAGGTGAAGACTGCTTAGAAGTAAAAAAAAAAAAAAAAAATACTAAAATAAATCCGAAAATGGAATTTGAGAAAAAATAAAACGGAATTTGGAAAATAATAAAACAGATTTTTATAGGACCCTATGATAACTGGGAAAGGAGACGATGGGAATGAATCAGGAGGAGGTTGTAGATGAATGATTTGTATGTGCTTATTTGTGAAGTGTAGGTGTTGATACACACACAAATCATATGTATAAAAATAAAAGACATTGGAACAGATATTGTGTACGTATGCTTGATGTGTTTGAGGGTGTGTGTGTGTTGAGTCACAACAGATAATAATAGTGTGTTTGTGTGTGTGTTTCAGCTACGTCCCCTAATGCAGGCTCGGAGCTGGAACAGGCACGGCCCCAGACAAGTGGAGAGGAGGAACTCCAGCTGCAGTTGGCCCTGGCCATGAGCCGAGAGGCAGCAGAACAGGTAACAGATATGCACTCCTGACCTGTGTACCTTTTTACACACACCTACTCCAAATCAGGCCACTCCCAAACACACACCTACATACTCTACTCAGATGTGACTGCCAATCATCTTCACCTGTGATCTAGCACGCTTTAAATAATGTTTTCACAAAATGTTATGATGTCTACCTGCATGTCATCAGCATCAGCGAGATGATCAAGCTTTCCATTTGTGGATCAGATAACATGAGCTACAACCTAACTGTAGGCAACCCTCCTCATGTATGTGGGCTACTGTCTGCAACCCCCTGTGAATATTTGGTAACGTTATGGCCTTCAAGACAGAACAAGTAACAATGTTCTGAAATGGCATCCTTAAAAAGTTGAGGTGGACTACAAATAAAAATGGTTGGTGTGATGTTGTTTATCGCCCACTGGGTTCAGATGTCTTGTACACTCTGCCCTCAAATATGCAAGCTTCTCCCCAGCGGAGTTCAGCTTTGTAGGCCTACCTTATCTCACCTGAGCTCCATGCGTTGCTGGAATGTTCTGGAGTGCCTTTGCAGAGATGGGGCCCCACTACTTGTTTTTTTCCCTAAAACCCGGCAATACTCCCGCCCATCTGTATGTTTATGCTCCTTGATTACAGATTAGAGGATCTGCCGACCACCACGCACACACACACTCCCCTCCAGTGAAAGCAGACAGGAATAAGGCTAGTGTTAAACAAGAGTACAAATTAGACTGGAGGGGCTTCAGTGGGGAGGCTGGAAGAAGCAAGAAGGAAATGAGGAGAGCTGGCTAGCGGGCGAACTGAAGGACGGACTGACTCACCTGGGTGTGCTGGCGTGGTGATGTCTGGTTTCCCTGTGGTTTCCCTGTAGGGACTGATATTTTGCCAGTGGCCTGTGTCTATAGTCACGTGGGCTTGCATGGGCACATGTCAGGCTGAATTGTCGTGTTGCGTGTCTTACATGCTGTGTTTATATTAACTTTACATAAGGTTTGTGTTAGTATAGGTTTGTATATCTTTCGTAGGGTTTATTATGTAGTGTATGAAGTATGGCATATATTATCGGAATTGTTGTTGAGTCTTTTGAGTGTCTCTGTGTGTTAACACGCCTGCCTGCCTGCCTCACTGCATGCCTGCATCTGGACATCTGGATTGGATTTCCAAATGGAAATAGGAGGCAGGCCCTGCTGGTTATTGTGTAAAAAGTGAGGCACGTCATAGGGGGTTCCTGCTGTCTTTTGCAGCCCAGACCTCTGCCGCCCCAGGGACCTCTGGCACAGGCCTCTTTTGCTCAAAGTTCCTAAAGATTCAACCCCCCTTTTTACACCTGGATTACCTTGAGCCTGGTTTGGTAGAGGTCGGTTCTCTCCTCCTCTGGTTTTGTGTCACCAGTGTTTATTCTACTGGTAATTGTTTAATTACATTAACATTACAAAGTCTCTGGTCTTTATGTGTGAGTGGTGCTTAACCCCGATTTTCCCTTTTTTATGGTCTTTCTGACTGGGGCACCATTCAGGTCACAAACAATGTGCTTTAGATCTACTGAGGTTCCTCTGGGTCAAACCCATTCTGCGTTGCTTTACCCGTGACAGGAACAAATCAGAATCCCAGTACACCTTTGAAATCATTGGTCTGATTTTATCCTGTTTGCTTTTTTTTCTATCCTAGGTGCTTTTTTTTATTTGAAGAATTGGGGTTAATACCATCCACATTCTGTGGAGTCCCCTCTAAGGTCTCCTAATCTTGGTGGAAACTTCTCTTATAGTTAACTACTAACTAACTAGTTAACTACGCTTATCTCTACTATAAACTCATCAGCCAAGGAGTCTTCCTGCAACCAGTCCCTTTTCCGTGGCCCCCTCGTTGGCTTTGCATGAATTCAGATGAGCGGGTCACATCAAACGAGAGTGCCTTCAGCAGCCTCCAACCCAATCTGTCCCAGGGTTCCTGGGTCATCTGTAGCCCCAGTCACCAATCACGGCTCTCCCCCCTTCCTCCTCCTCCTCCTCCTCCTGCCCTTCCCAGCATGACTCTGGTTTGTCCTCGTTTCATGTCCGCCCTCTCAGAAACCATCTCTCTTACTCCCACTTCCACCCCTCCACCATTCTGAATGAAACTCATTATGGCCTATCAAAGCTACTTCCTCTGTCTGGGAAGCCCTGTTCCAGTTTGGGCTGTTTTTTTCTGTGTGCACGTGTGCGTGTTTATGTTAGAGGAACCTGCAGATGACCCCCTTCAGTGAATGTAAAAGCTGCTTGCAACTCATATCGCACCAAGTGGGCTTTAGCTATTTACATACCTATGTTTTGTGTGTGCGTGTACAAATTAGTGACCAATGTTCCTTGAAAGTGCACCAGTGGTCAAAGAAAAGCTTAACAGAGGCTGGCTGGTGTCGTAGACATCAAGCCCCCATCCCATCCACAGTAAGAAAAGAAAGAGAAACACTAAAGAAAAACAAGAAACTGAGATTGGAGCTAAATTACAGATAAGCCTCTGTAGTCGTTTCTCTCCCTTCTGCCTGCTCCTCCTGTCTACTCTTTCTTTCTCTTTCTTTCTTTCTTTCTTTCTCTCTCTCTCTCTCTCTCTCTCTCTCTCTCCCTCTCCCTCCCTCTCTCTCCCTCCCTCTGTTCCTTTTCTTCTCCTCGTTCTGGGCCACTGTGAATGGCAGGCTTTGTGTGCCCCATCTGGAGTGGACAGAGGGGAAAGGGGATGCCAGGGCCTGGCGTTCTGACAAATTGAGCGAGCGCTCGAGATGACCCACCAAAAATGCCTGCATGGTGCTCGCCCCCAGCCCCCCCCCCCTGCAGCATACCCGTCAAAGTGACTTGGCTTGCCCATAATTGATTGTGGTTGATAGAAAATAAACATGCACTGTTGATAAAGCCTGTGGCAGTTGGAACTGAACAGCTTTGATATTGTAGCCTTTCCTCATAGTTGACCTATTGGGTGGTTGCATCAGATGCATATAAACAGGTTTATCGTGGAAGGGACAGGCTGGGCAGTTTTATGCCTCCCAGTGGAATGAGGTCTTACAGGTACAACAGCTGACTAATCAGAAATAAACTTTATTATAAAGTTCTTATAGTTATTATTTACCCTAACGAGCTTTAGTTCATATTTTTAATAGCTGTTTTTACCTCATCTCATTGCTAATTTACCTGGTTATTACAGTGAAATATATTAGGTCCTTATGAAATATATTAGGTCCAAACCTACTTTGCTGTAGGTTTGCTCTAGGTTTGACTTGACAAATCAGTCAAATACGTTTGATTGAGGTCTGTCTATTTTGCTTGTGGTCTGTCTACTGTATCATGTGCTCAATCCCCCTAACAGTCTTGAATTGAATAAGAGCTAATTGTGTGTGTGTGTGTGTGTGTGTGTGTGTGTGTTCAGGAGGAGCGAATGCGACGCGGGGATGACTTGAGGCTGGCGATGGCATTGGAGGAGAGCAAGAAAAACTCAGTCAAAGTGACTAAGAAAAAGAAAGAGGTATGTAGTCATCATAAATGCACATACATGCACCCTCCTCCATAAACAGACTCTCACATAGATCACTACACAAGCTAATACAGACTTCAATTAGATCAGTTTGATTAAAAATGTACCTTTAAACAAACACACATAACATGTAGATCAACAATATAATATGTAGATCAACAATGGTAATGATTCACACTTGGAAACAAGTGCACCCTTTACCTTAACTTTGATACTGTAGGGGAATTTGTATGGATTCTGATTCTCCCAGAATTTTAGAACTGTCCAGTATTGTGAAGCGATTGCTGTCCCTTACTTGACTGCACAACTCGGCTGTTGGCCGTTGCCTTGGCTTAAGCTGTGTGGAATTTTAATTATTCTGCGTCCACCATTCTCCATATCCCTGATGGCTTGGCCACAGCCAACTTGTTTTTGTAATGGTAACACAGTTTCTCCTAATTCAGGCCATCGCTGGCAAAGAGACGACATCGTTTAGCTGGATGTTGATATGCGAGTGCCGTTTCCCTTTGCCCACTACCCAGAGCAAAAAAAACCACAACAGCAGTTTGCTTACGGAGTTATTTGATCAAGCGGTCGTACACAAGTGCAGCCCTTGGGGCACCAAGACATGATTGATTCTGATCACGGCGGTAGCACACAGCAGCGCACAAAAAAACCCTCACACAGCTCTGTTGCCTTAAGTCAAGTGCTGGCAACGCGGAGGTCATTAATTTCCCCCCCAAACAGCAGGAGGAGAAATAATAGGAACGCAGTAATGTAATATACATGTACTCACTGGGCTGCAGATGTCTTTAGATAGAAAATGAAATGATCCTATAAAGGGGTTGGCAAGAAAGAGTAAAATATTGCCCAATTGAAAGCATCTGCCAGACGATAAGCGCTTAGCTGATACATGTGATTTACTCAAGACAGAAAGTTCACTGCAAATATGTGCCTGGGAGTTTAGAGAGTAGTATTAAGAGCGTGTGTGCGTGTTTACTCACACACTCATTTTCTCTCTGTGTGTGTGTATGTCCGCATGTGTGTCCTCCACAGCCTCAGTCGTCTCTGATGGATCTGATGGCCCCTTTGCCCGAGGGGTCTGCCGATCAGGCAGCTGACCCCTGGGGACCACCACCAACAGGAGCAGCTGCAGCACCAGACCCCTGGCAGGCATACGGTAAAGATTTGCAATACACACACACACACAGATTGACATGCGCGCGCACACACACACACACACACACACACACATATACAAACTGACGATCACACACACACACAAACTGATAACACACATACACTTATGCACAAGCTGATACACACACACACACAGAAACTGACATGCATATACACACACATTGGCACACATAAACACAGGACACACGTTGATAAATACCCAAATGGTGTGCACGGCACAGAGAAATTCCAGACAGCAGACTTATGCTCGCATAAGCTCCGGCACACACAGACCACCAGTAGGCACAAGTAGGCAAGAGCAGTCCTACGCACCTACTTCTCAATAACACACATACACACACAACGTACATTTCAAATAAACACAACCATATTTATCATAAATGAACAGGTATCACACACTAATTCCCAATCATAAGTCACATACACAGACTTTTCAGAATTGGAGGCTTCTTTCCACACACGTAGCTGTAAACAAACATACGCACACACACAATTTCTTGATGAACTTGTTCTTAGTTGTGGTCATATACAATCGATGACAAATGTACACACACACAGACATGATTGTGTCACAGCCCAAGTAGTTTATGTTCAGACGCATGTAAATGCATCAGGCCGAGTACACACACTCAGACCCTGCACTGTGTGATGTCTTCTGTTATGATCTGAGGAGAGGCTAAGAATAGCGCAGTGATAAGTGTGTGTGGTCTGAAGGAAGAGGTGTGTGTGTGTGTGTGTGAAGCACAGATGTCACGTCCAAGATTCGCAAACATTCCTTTTAAAATGCTCCTTAAATTTGTGTAATAGATCCTTATTATTATGACCGCCGCGCAGCGAAGCGGCGGTCATATAGGTTTAGTCAGAATTTTTTTTTCTTCTTCTTTTTTTCTTTTTCGCATGCCCAAATTTCCGTCAATGATTCCCGGGACACTGAAAGACCGGGGTACACGAAACTTGGTGGACATGTAACCCCACATGGATAGCATGGAACCATCGTTTTTCGTTTTGATCTGTAGCCCCCCCGCTGAATTGGACCCCCCGAAAGGAGGGTAGGGCAGACACAGTTTTCTGTGAATATCTCGAAAACCGTAGGGTTTAGGAGGACCATTTTTTTTTTTGTATGTTGATCTCAAGGGGCCATGTCAACCCATTCCATAACCACTCATTTCATGTATAGCGCCACCTAGTTAAACACAAAAAAGTAAAAATGAGGTGGTGTAATTGAAGGTATCTGTGACCTAACATAGTCAAAACTGCACGAAATTGGAAGTGTAGGATCATTATGACACCCTCTGTATGCACGCCAAGTTTTGTGGAATTCCGTTCATGGGGGGCCACACAATAAATTAATTTATGTTACTATACACCAACTGGCCTGTAGGTGGCCGGAGACCGTTTTCTGTGAATATCTCGAGAACCGTAGGGCCTAGGAGGTCCACCTTTTTTTTGTATGTTGGTCTTAAGGGGGCATGTCAACCCATCCCATTACCACTTATTTCATGTATAGCGCCACCTAGTTAAAAATTAAAAAGCAAAAAATTAGGTGTTTTCATCTCAATATCTCTGGCTGACAAGGTCAAAACTGCACGAAATTAAAAGTGTAGGATCATTATGACACCCTCTGAATGCATGCCAAGTTTTGTGTACTTTCGTTCATGGGGGGCCTTACAATAAAATAATTTATGTGTACATTTAGTGACGTACACCAACAAGGATTCCCGGGACACTGAAAGACCGGGGTACACAAAACTTGGTGGGCATGTACCCCCCACATGGATAGCATGGAACCGTCATTTTTCGTTTTCATCTGCAGCCCCCCCGCTGGACTGGACCCCCCGAAAGGAGGGTAGGGCAGACACAGTTCTCTGTGAATCTTTTATGGTATGTTGGTCTCAAGGGCCCACATCAACCTGGCTCATAATCACTCATTTGTGATTCCCCCCCTCCCCCGGTAAAAAATGAAAATCAGTAGGATTAAAAGAAAGCCAAAATAAATAATCATCATCATCATGGCTGCATTTTCAGTATTGGCGAGAAGTAGTCGTTTGTCCACTAGATGGCGCATCGTTGCAGTGAGACGTAATTTTGTTGGAAGTTAAAAGTGGGTTGGAAAAAACAATGGACGCTTCATACAAGGACTGTAATTTACCGCAGCGAACATCTAATAAGGATAGGACGATGTTCACATGAAGTGTAATTCCCATTTCTTCTTGAAGCCGAAATAAATCTGAGGATGTTTATCGGACATGCTTGGTTTTTACTGCAGGTACGTTAATCTTGTAATATCAATAAGGACCTAGGTAATGTTACCGTTAGCGTTGGTTGAGTGATGGAGGCATTTGATTTATTGCATTTGTAGAAAACTATAAATGCGGTTATACCAAGCAAATGTATAGCAGCACTGTTTGTATCTTTCGACTGTCATTTATTGCACGTGCTACAAAATCATTCTGTGCAATGGAAGATTTACCAACGTTACACCGGTCTGATACAGTTTTGCCTATACATGCGTGAGACTGAGACGCCTGTTTATTTTGTTTTAAGTGCGTGCAGGGTGTGAGAGGGGAATCGATGTGCTTTGATTACAGCTTGGTAGTTGTAGTCTGTGAAATTAAAAAGCACGTGTGTGTGAAGTATCCAAACAATGACACCTTCATTTCATTATGGCTGCTTTAGCAAAACACCTTAAGCTACTGTTTAGTGGGTCCCATTTAGAAGTGGCTACTTCATTCGCGCTTTCCTTGACTCATGGAGCTGCGTGAATGTTATTACAACTTTTCGCCACGATATGACAGTTTAAGTCCGCTTGATACTGTAAGGCGTAAGCCATTGGTTTCCAAAGGAGATTTTATTTGTGTCGCCAGCATAGCCTATTGACAATTTATGTTGTAAATAGGCCTACCTTATAATCCTACCTGTAGCTTAGGGAAGCTAACAGCTTTCTATTAGGATCTAGTTTGTTAGTTACCGTTTTTTCATAACTCCCTGATGCATTTTTGCATTTAGAATAGCCAGAGCGTGTATATCTCAATCGGAAAATTAAACAATATCGGGTGCCTATGGACTAGGCTGGGTGAACCCAGCCTGATCTGCCCGCTATTTATTTTTTGATTTCTTAAAAGATTGAGCTTGGTCTGATGAAAGCCAGACTAGCCATGGACCTCAGTTAAACAATGCAAGGGAACATGAATCAGCCTATATTTGCACTAACAATAACGGACAAAAGCTCTTCAACTTTGGCCCGTTAAAATGTGTATGAACAGTCTAGCGACGCATTTCATCAAGGCCCATTTGGACATGTCAGTTATTTGCACCACTGGTTAGATGTAAAACAGCATTTCGTTTCAGACTAGGCTACTGTTACTTAATTTGTGCATTAACAATAACGTTTCAGACTACTGTTACTTAATTTGTGCATTGACAATAAAGTATTACATGAACTAAAGATGACTAAAATCTTATGTAGAAGAAGAAACATTCACAAAAAATCCATCCATCCAAAAATGACCTTTGTTTTTGATAGCTGTTGAAAACGGCATGGAACTGACAGAGATGTTTTTGTTTAAAAATACATAAAAAATAAATAAATAAATAAATAAATAACATTATGCTGATACCTTTTGCTTTTCCCAAATACAATGTAGCCTACAGGTGTAAGTGACCTTTCATCAATCCAGTTGCAATGGATGAACTGTGATGAACTGCCCTACTTGTGATTGTTTAGAGATTTTAAAGGTTTTATAACAATTCTACATCTTCTTTGGCTATTCTACAATCTATTCACCTTTTCAGCACCAGTAGGGTACTTTCTGTGCAGCCGCACACACACACTCAGGCATGCCAAACAAGCATACACAAAAGTTTCAAGAGTGGGGGATGGAGTAAAATATGGAGACAAATTGAAGTGTGATTTATTTTCGCGGAACGGATGTACAGGACTGAGCGGCGGTCATATTTTGTACCGCTATGCGGTACATCTAGTTAATAAGCTTATCGTTGCCTTTAGTGTGTGATATCCAGCCATTGTAGGACTGATCTGCCCTGCTGCTTAATTTGACTAGTACAAAAAGTCTGGTTATTATTGGGACTAACTAGAAGGGCCCTTGGGGGGGAGCACAGAGCCAGTATGCCAATATGTTTTTGTATATATCTCAGTATTAAAGCAAGCGAAACAGATCCACTCCAAAAATGTAATGGGTTCCTTGGCCCATGCAACACCACCAAGTTTCCTAAAAATCTGCCGTATAGTTTTTGCTTAATCCTGCTGACAGACAAACAGGAGGAATTACATGACACCGGGGAGGGAAAATGGCTAATTGTGCACAATTTGGACATTTTCACTTAGGGGTGTGCTCACTTTTGTTGCCAGCGGTTTAGACATTAATGCCTGTGTGTTGAGCTATTTTGAGGGGACAGCAAATCTACAGTTATACAAGCTGTACACTCACTACTTTACATTATATCAAAGTGTCATTTCTTCCGTGTTGTCCCATGAAAAGATATAATTAAATATTTGCAGAAATGTGAGGGGTGTACTCACTTTTGTGAGATACTGTATATGACGTCCTCATAAATGTCTGATGGTTTCAGGCACAGGAATGTTCACTGCTTTGCTTTAAGCCCTGTAACCTCCTACCCTTCTGCTCAGGGGGACCCACGTCAAGATGTTCAAGTGCTGGCTTTTCTGCTAAATAAAGTTCTTCTGCAGGTGTGTGTTTGAAACTCGTGGGGCCATTCTGAGATATGTGGAATAAGCCAAGGCCAGGACTAGAAGGGACCTTCGGTGGAGACTTCCATTGAGAAAGGCCTTTTAGCTAAGGACTGGATGTAATCCATATACAGTGAACAGCCTTTGTTGTCTTGCTCAGAGGATGAGGGTTATGGATGAGCCAGTCTGTCTGTCTGCCACTGTGTGGGGACGGGCTAGCCTCTTGCCTGCCTGTGTGTGTGTGTGAGTCTGTCTGTCTGTGTTGGTGTTTTTGAACAGGGTGTTCTAGCAGATACTGATGGCGGTCATCCAGGCCAGCACAGGCACTGTCTGTCTCTTTCTCTGTCCTCTCTCTCTCTCTCTCTCTCTCTCTCTCTCTCTCTCTCTCTCTCTCTCTCTCTCTCTCTCTCTCTCTCTCTCTCTCTCTCTCTCTTTCTTTGCCCTTCTTCCTCGCGATCTCTTCACTGCTCCTCCCTTGGCCCATCTATCTGTCAATTTGTCTGTCCTTTGCTCTCGTGTCTCTCTTCATCTGTTGCTGGCTCTCTTTCTCGCTTTCTCTCTCTCTTTCTCTGTCAGTATCTCTTGCTGCATACATTGTATATTTGTATGTATATTCTATTTCTCTCTTGTTTATCTCTTTCGTCCTGTATAGCGTCCCTTTCCTTCTCTCCTTCACCATTCTGTGGAGGTGAGACTGTGTGTGTGTGTGTGTCAGAGAAATGTGGCCGGGCCGGTGGAGGCACATTCCAGCGCGGGCCACAAACAAAAGAGGCTCAGTATGCAGATCTGCAGGTGGAACGTCCGCCCGCTGTGGGGCCCCCGCCACTGTCCCTCTCGTGCGTCACCTCAAAAGCGACCCCCTGCCTGCCTCTCTCAAAAAAGGCCTCATCAGACAGACGGGCAAGGGGGCACCGCAACCACAAGGGCCACCACTGACCCTCTGTGTGGCATCTACTCTCACTGGTATCAGAAAATGTACGAACCAGTTCAGTCATTATTCCATGACTGCTTGTGTGAAGTAGGCAGGCGTGGCGTCTATGCCTGGTCCTGAAGGCATTCCCAGATTAGCGGACAACTGGTGCCACTTTGCCCGCCGCTCAGCTGTGCTACAGCTAACGGAGTGGAAGCTGTGGAAAGAGTGCCCCTGTGTGGCGTAGTGTGGTCCTATCAGCAGATGGCAATGGGTGGCGAGCTGGTGGAGGTCGCCAAAGTGTCGTTTTCGTTACCACTGTGAATAAAGGGCCACTAGGGTTCAGTAGCCAGCTGCCAGATGCGTCCCATTACAACCCATTGATCCAATTGCCACGCTTGCAGCAGCGTGAAAAAAACATGTCACAGGCAAACACAATCAGTTGAGCGAACAAAAGGTTTGGGCCATTATCTGAACATAAACAGTTCTGTGTGGCGCCACTGATATTAAGATTTGTTTTTGTCCTGCTTTCTGACCTCCTCTTCAATTTTCCTCTCTCTCTCTCTCTCTCTCTCTCTCTCTCTCTCTCTCTCTCTCTCTCTCTCCTTCCCTCTCTGTGTCTCCCTTCATCTCTTCTCATCTTTTTTTCTTCTCCATCTCTCCAGGTGCTGCCCCTAATCCAGCTCCCCCTGTGGACCCATGGAGCCTTTCTGGGCCCGGGACCGGGGCCTCGGCCTCAGTCACCCCAATGAAGAATGCTGACCCCTGGGGGCCAACTGCTGCCCCTGCAGCTGATCCCTGGTCCACTGTCCCCAAAGCTTCTGCAACAGGTTCTCTCATCTCTTTCTCTCTCTCACACGCACACGCACACACACATGCATAAACACCGATATTCTCACACTCATATTGATGTGAGTTATTGTGTTCCTTTAAATTATTTAATTCTGTGTGCTGTTGTGTACTACACACATTACAATTGCAATCACCTCCCCTGAGAGAGACACAGACAGACAGTCTGTAGCTATTACCAAAGGTGATGAATGGAAATCTTGTATCCTGCAGCTGTCACGGTTCAGTTGGAGCCACATTCAAAAGACCAGCTCAGATAATCAAATTAGGCGTGGATTTGTATTCCATTTCAGGTTGACACACGCGAGTTACATGGGAAATTAAATTTGAGTCCAGAATAGGACATGAATCACGTTACCACTTGGCAGCATTGACGTCATTTCTGCTTACAGCAGAACGTTTTGTAGCCATGGACTCTGCTACACAACGCTTTGGTTTCCGATATGCTGCTGATGACTGCCAATTATGACAATGTTTTTTTATTTTTTTATTTGCCTTTCCAGGAAGCTTCGACCTGTTCAGCACATCAAACGGTACTTCCAGAGAAGACCTGTCCGAGTTTGACAGTCTCCGCAACTCGGCAGCAGCTGGTGAGTCACTCATCGGTCCTGGCTGGAGATTGCATCTCCCCACACACACACACTCCTTCTCTCTCCCTCCCTCCCTCCATCTGCCTTGGCTGGGGATTGCTGCAACCTGTGGAGGTTGGCTCCTGGGGTAGCCGCCTCTCGTGTGATTCACCCATTTCATCATGCCTACCTGGCTGACTCCTTTCCTCTCCCCAGCTCTCCTCCCTTCCTTCACACCCCGCTCTCTACCCCCTACCCCCACCCTGTTTCCTCTTGTTGGTTCAAATGATAATGTGTGTGTGTGTTGAGTGAGTCAGCACAGACTGAATGACAGCCTGGTAAGATGAGCCAATACAGACAGCAAGGATCAGCCCCAATCATTGCTAGTCTGATATCAATGATACTTTTCAAATAAATCACTTTCTCAACACAAGTTGTGTTGGAGTTGAGACTTTGATTAAATCATTTACCAATTTGTAAAGCGCCTTATACAGGGAGCTTATGCTCCTATGTAATACAACTTGTAGTATTGTTGTTAGTGCTGTGTCTAAAAATGTAAGATGTGATCAACGTGTCTGGCCTGTGTGTGTGTTTGCTTGGCTTGATTTGCCAACCTGGAACGGTGCCTTCTTTTTTCCCCTTCCCTGGCAGGCGACCGCAAAGGCAGCTATGGGCTCCCCTCGCAGACCAGCATGTCTGGCAGTCCTGACCTGTTTGACATGCAGCCCGGGGGCTACATGAGGAAAACCCCCGAGTCCTTCCTGGGCCCCAACGCTGCCCTAGTCAACCTGGACTCTCTGGTGACCAAGCCTCCACCGCCGGCCCCTGGGCCCAATCCTTTCCTGGCAGCAGGTAGGTGCAGCCACCTGGCAGTGAGCCTCTGACGCCATCGCCATCACAACACACCTCCAATTAGTAGCCAGACTTAAATGGACTGAATTTCCCACTGGATCAATAAAGTATCTTTCTGTGATATCTATCTGCCTGTATCTTTCTCTCTCTCTGTCTTTCTCTGTCCATGTACACATAAAGCCAGGTACAAATAGGCATATTTAAGGTAAAAACCATCTCCGGCCATATTATCGTTCTCATCGTTTTTCAAAAGTTTTGCGTCCACACGAGATCAGTGAAACACCGTAGAAGTGTTTGTTGTTGGTGGTGGTTTCTGGAACACCAACTTTTATCAGTGTCACTCTTCACACAGTTTTCACAGTAGACAATACAATGCGATCCTGACGTTTTCAAATTTATGGAGCAGCCAGTAAATTAGTTCTCTGTGACTATTAGAAGGTGTAATTGTCTGTCTGTCTGTCTCCCTCCTTGTAGGTGCAGCCCCGGCCCCTGCTCCTGCACCCCAGAACCCTTTCCAGATCAACCAGCCGCAGCCCCCCACCCTCAACCAGATGCGGGTCAGCCCCATGCCCGGTTTTGGCGGCCTGTCCCAGCGGAGTGCTGACCCCCTGCCCCTCTCCTCCATGCCTCCCGCGGCAGTCCCCATCTCCATGGTGCCCATAGCCCCACTGGCTCCCATGATGCCCGCCATGGGCATCCCGGCCTCCATGTCCCTGCCCCAGCCCCTTATCAGCGGCGGCATGCAGCCCACCGGGCCGGCCGCCCAGGCTGGAGGCGGCGCCACCAACCCCTTCCTGTTGTGAGAGACACTCTACAAAGAGCTCTACATGCGCCCCTCCATTCCCTGAACCATGACCCCCGAGCCCTGAGAACCCTAACCTGCTAAAGCCACCCTTATACTCTCCCCCCACCACCCCCTCTGATATGGTATAGACAGCATAGTCTGTCGAATCCCCCTGGCCCCAGTCTTCCCCCCCCTCAGCTCAGTCCAGACCATTGTGCTATTTGAAGACTTTTTTTGGAGCAGCAGCACTGGTGTTTACAGTTTTTACACAGGCAGGGGAGCTCTCTTCTGTCTGTCAGAAGCAGGTACCATACATTGATTTGGTATTTCTTTTGTTTTGTTTGAATTTCGTTTTTTTCCCTTCCTTTTCTAAATTTTCTCAAACCGTCGATGATAACTGTGTATCTGTAGGTGTTATTTCTCCCGCCCTCACACTCTCCCTCTGAAGTGTGCTGCAGCTTTCCGTTAAGCCAGCATTGAATTCAAAAGGAGAACCGATTTTGTTTTCTTTGTTTTTCTTTCTTTTTGTTTTGTTCTTCTCCAAAAGAAATCTAGAGGGCTTTTTCTTTGTATAAGAGGCTTTGAAATTCAATAGTTATGTTTTTAATCGTCTTATGAAAGCATTGTATTCACTAAAGCTAACCCTTTTTAATCAAAGCAAAACTATATATGTTCTACGTCAGTGCATATACACTATGTGTATTTACAGGATACTTAGGTAGACACCGTATAGAGAAACCCTATCAGTTTACAGTGGTATTGATTTTAATGTTCTACGCAGGGATTTTGCACACGCTCTGATTTATTTACCCGTTCCCTTCTGATACACTCTTCAGTTTTTGTTTTGTTGACTGTTGACTCACCATTAGTCCTTAGCCTGAGGAAAACAACGATCAACTTCTTTGTTAGGATGTGGCACTTGTAACAAGCGTGACTAAAAATCCCTCGGCACACACTGTGTGTTGGTTTGATGAGGACTTGGAGGAAGTGTACGCTAGCATGAGTTAGCAAGTGGTGTCCAATATCCGAAGTGTTGGGGTATGAACTTCACAGTTAAGTTAAAATGAGTTCTATTTTTTTCCTTTTTGAATGCATGTTAGGGAATCTGTTTGCATACCCCAATATGGCTCTACTTTTCTACAAAAAAGCCTCTGTTTTGCTACTGCTTGCAATCCCGAGTGATTGTGAATGGGGTGAGTGGGTTTCTTTTCGATTCAGTGCTATCGTAAAGCTCGACTCTTTGCACAGCTTTTGTTTCTACTTCTCTTCTCTTAAAAAGGTTGACTGTTTGACAGAGCTAATCAATACTAATTTTTAGTATTCAACTGCCTAGCTTTTCATAAGGTGAACTGTAACAAGTGAGTTATCAAAAACATTCTGAAAGGTTTATTTTCAGTAATCCTCATTTTATTTATATGTCTGGAAAAAAATATATATTGTTGTCATAGAAGGAACAAAGGGAAATAGGGAAAAGCTGGTATGTGTTAAAAAATATCTTCATCAGGTCCTAATTCATCTTACTCAACATTATTAGCCTACTAATCACTCCTATCCACTCCTACGGTTTATGTAGCTGTAAATGTATTTTGAGAAAGAAATACATTAAATAAATTTCGCTAGTTAGTTCATGCCATTATGACAAGAACTGATTGGGGTGGAAATATCTTAACCAGTTGACATTGTCATCTTGCAGATGTTTAAGTGTATGGGCTTTGGGACTCTTTAAATCGCTTACAGGAAGAAGATTGGTATGATGAAGAGTTGGTGGGGGGACTCTGTTGATAGATTTCATCGTCTTTTTTGTCTTTCTTTTTTTTAAATCATGCTTTTCTCTTTCCGTTATGTCATCTGATCCATCATGAATTGTAATTCCTAAAACTACCCCCACCCCCCCTTTTTATTTTTTTTGTTTATCATTTCCGTACTGATATTTTATGGGCAGAGGTGGCCCATGTTTTGATATCACCACTTGCTCATGGGCCAACTCTTTATCCTGAGGCTGTTTCAATTTTTGTGGCTGTGAAATTGACCTTTGTCACCAAGGCTCCTGTCATGGGGTCACACACGCGTGCAGTTATACCAAAGGGCTTTGACACTCACTAGCCTATGTGAGATGGTCACACCATACACTAGATTGCCTTTTGGAGACGCAGGCCCCAGGGACTTAACTTTTTCATTCAGTCACATATGAACAGATGTTTTAAAATCAGTTTGGTTTTTATGGTTCTATCCCTTTTCACATCAAGAAACACATCTTTAACGTTTTTATTTGACCCTAAAGCATAACTGACATTTGTTTTTTGCCCCGTTTCTCTGTTACGGTGTGTTAATGATGCATTTAGAGAAGTAATTACCTTTACACCACTGTGGAAAAACCTACCGATGCACCATGTCAGTTTGGCACCTCGTGGCTATGTAGTGTAATCTTACAAGCACAACCCTCGCAATGTCTCTTAAGTATCTGTAAGGGAAAAAAAATAGCTACCAAAGTCAGAACCGTTGTGATTTTATTTAAACGAGGTGCTGTAGTCTGAGAATTTTCTAACTCCTATGTAGATAAAACGGTTCATGGGCCCGTATGACTTTTCTGAAAATCACTGCCAATTTATAAACGGTAACATTTTTGTTTTCCATGAATTGTAAGCTACTGGCCTCTACAGGAGCCGTTGTGGTAGTGCTGCCCTTGTAGAGCTTAGCAAAAAATACTGGGTGTAATCATGACCTAGTGGAAGATGCACCAAGGCATGTTCTGTGGCATCTTGGGGAAGATTGCCGAGAGGTAAGCTCTGTGCGGACATAATGCTGTTGATCTGTGTTGTGCATAACACACCCAGAAACAGAGGTGGACATCCTGACTTCAGAAAGTAAAAGTCCTACCATACATTGGTTCTACTTGTGCTTGTTAACACAGGGGATTTAACAAAAAAATGGCTTTTCTAGCTGGATGAGGGGTTCTGCTAACTAGAAGCAGCTGGTTTAGTGAATTGTTGGAACAAAAATGTGGTAAAACTTCTACTTCCTGGAGCCACATGTCCACCTTTCCCCTCAAAGCAAATTAATCCCTGCGGAGGATCATCCTAGAGCTACGCAACAAATTGGCTGACTGCACTGCATCGAAACTATTGAAATCTGTCAATAATACATTGTGATGTGTGAAATTTTGATTTCTGCAGCATTTCCTCATTTCCATAACAAAAATATGCATTGCTCATCCTGGATCCTCTTGTTTTGGACGTCTACCTGTGTATCACCTGTTTCTGTTACAGTGTATTAATTATGCATTTCTTGTGGTGAACTAACCTTGTGAACATGCATAAACACATTTTATTTGGTTTTTCTTTCCCCCTTCCATGTTACTGTGTCTGTATATTTACCAAACTGTTTCATATTACTGGGAGCAGGCTGCTTTTTTATGGATATGTGCTCGACTTG
Organism: Alosa sapidissima; assembly: GCF_018492685.1. Taxonomy (NCBI): domain Eukaryota; kingdom Metazoa; phylum Chordata; class Actinopteri; order Clupeiformes; family Clupeidae; genus Alosa; species Alosa sapidissima. The sequence goes on along the minus strand of NC_055959.1, from coordinate 8,753,302 downwards.
TTGGCATTATAACTGTATAATATAATTTATCATTTGTTCTATTGTAACATATTGTTCTGTACCTTATTTCTGTGTAATGGTTTTTGTAGGAAAGTCACATGGGACGGTGTGATTTTGTTTTAATGCCATCTAAAGCGCAGCAAGCGATCAAGGACCTGTAGCTGCAATGGTAAAAATAAAATGTATCACTCACACGGGGCTTGAAGTCTGTTGATATCACCAACATAGGAGTACAAATAATGACCATAAAAGACACTAGCCTAAAATGTTACATGGCTATTGAATGATGCAGAATAAATATGTTAGTAAGTCAAACATTACACAAGTAAGAAATACAAACCACAATTTTAATATATAAATATATACAAAAAAAAAACTCTGCTTCATCAATTTCAGTGAAACACAAACACTGTTAATGTACTACAGTAAACGGTTCCTATAATTCGCTGAATTGATTTAAGACATTGTGGATGCACTGGAGCTGCCTCCCTGGGTGCTTAGCTTTTAGTGCGTATATGGTAATTGGTGCCAGTAAGGCTGCTCTTGGTTAGGCAGGGCTATCACAATGTGTATGGCTGGTCCGTTCCAGACAGGCCTGTGATGGGAGGCGCCTCGGAGGATCCGGGGGTGGTGTCATAGCCCAGTTTCTTCAGGTCCTTGGTCACGATGTTGAACTGAAGCGTGACAAAGCCTTGAGAACGCACCCGCGTTACTGTATACAGACATTGATTTCATGAGTGAGCCAACAGTCTGTTGCAGTTTATTACAAGGTAAATTTAAGCAGTTATTTTTTGTTACTGAAATTCTTTGAAATAATAATAAAAAAATCCATTCCCAAGGAATTGAACATGACCTGTAATAAGGAGTATGTGGGGTGGGGTGGTTGGGGGAATTAAGTTTGACCATTGATCCAGAAGAGCATTTTTGAGGAAGGTGGACGAGAAGGCCTGGCTCACAATCTCCATTAGTTTATCTTATTGGTGCTGGATCGAGTTGAAGACCGGGCCCGACCCATTGGGCCCTGATTTCTTTGGTGTGCAAAGTGCAAAATTTGTCGGCAAACAAAGTTCTCGTGCATGAAATACACGCATTGAGCCGACTCATCAATGTCTTGCCCACTAGCAAACTGATTTTGTCTAGTTATCAAATTAGCTTTAGTTAGACTAAAGACTTTGCAATTTGCCCATTATAAATAACTGGACTAACACATTCAACACTTTAGTATAATCTCAACAGGGAGGCTTAATCCTTTTGAGCATCAATAGAAACTTTCTAAATTATGGATAGCACTCACAGTTCTTTTTTTACTTTTTTACTCTCCACGGATATTTCGAGCTAGACGCCCTTCTTCAGTGTGACTGAGGCGATTTGCAACATGAGTCAGGGCGTCTGGCCCAAAATATCCCAATACTTTTGTCCATATAGTGTAAGTCTAAGTAATAATCAAAATAGTTCCTACCTTCTCTTCCTTCTCCTTGAGCTACCACTTTTGGGTCCGTGAACTCAGGACGTCTTCCCATAAGCCAGCTGTAAGAGGACCCATTAAAAACCCATTTGGTATGGGAGTTACTTTCCTTCCCTAAATGAATTCTGAGAGCCAGCTCAGACCACAGACATACAACAATCCATACTGCGGCTTTTGTTTCCATATAAAGAAACCATAAATGGTTCTGAACTATTTGAAAAAAAAAAATGTAGTGATCTATTAGTGATGTTTGTTTGTGATTCATTGATTTTATATTCAGTGGAAATCCATGTGTTCCACAAGATGTTTTATTTGCCTCAAGCTTCAATCGAAATGGTTAAAAGTAACCACCAAACATGGTTCACGCTAATGTCAAAAGTACTTCAAAAGTTTCCTTCATTGTTTCTTTGGAGCCGTTGGTTTAGAGAGTACTTTTAGGGCCATTGCCAATATCTTCATACATCTTTCAGAATTCAATATTTTACCTTGTAAGCTTTTGAAGTCTTGATGTGGATTCTGGAACAAACATTGGTATAGTTCTTGTGTGTCTGGGAAAATAATTGGAGTCATGTTATACAAGACCATGGGCCCTAATTTAAATCATGGGCAAAAAGCAGTCACTCAATGAGTAAAGTGTCTCGTGCATGAACTACAGCATGAGATATTTGGGAGCATTGAGGTCAACCAAGTATGACAAAAGTATTTCTTGACCGTTTTTTGTCCTGCACCTGGGATGTATTAAGGTGATTCACCTATATTTTCTCATTGTGTTAAATAAGCAAATAGATTTTCCTTATATGAAATTAGCTTTAGACTTTACCTGCCCTTTAAATTAGGGCCTACTGTTTTGTTTATTTTTGTTGAAGTTGACTATTTATATTAAATACTTACTTTCCAGGGGTGAAAGGGATGTGAGTGGCACCATAACCTCGGACAACATCATTTGCAAAGACGTCGGGACCATAGACACTCACCACAATCTGTGGCCCTGTGAGAATTGACCAATAAAGTGAGACTATTTGGCCACTTTACCAAAGACAAGGTGAGTACATTTCTCTTCATTGTAGGTGTAGGTGCTTCATATTTAATTACAACATAATGTGTTATCAAACTCACATCCAAAGGGATTGGTGCTCTTAAAGGTGATATCCAGGGGGAAGTTCCAGATCAGCTTATGAGATTCTCTGCTTTTGCATGTTATCTGAGAGATGCCCTCCTCCAAACCCTGCGGGAATGAAGTGACCTTCCATCCATCAAGCAGTCAATTGCATTAACGTTATAACACATTTACAAGCCGTTAACTCACCGACGTGGGAGCCCAGTCGTGTCCATACACAAAACAATACTTGCAGTACAGGTCGTCGTACTCTGGAAACTGAAGAAAACTTTTAACGTTATGTTTCTTACAAACAAAGCTAACGGGTTATTTACTGTATCGAAATTAATTTACGATATCTAGCATTACATGAGCAAATCTACAGTTTGTGAGGACTAACGAAGTTAGCAGCTAGGTAGGCAGTCAAGTTAATTAGCAAGCCTTCGGGTTGGCTAAATTTGTGTTGTACGTTAACGTTACTCAAGCCACATAATACAACCAAAAACAGTGATTTTCAAGGGCATTTTTCATTGTTGTACATCACAAAATGAACAAAGGCAATTAAGTTGGACACTTAAAACGTTAACCAGAGAGCCCTTTAACGTATTATCCAAACCTGAATAAATTAGCCAGTGCTTACATTGCCTCCCTCTATTTGCCCGTTGATCATTAGAAGAAATACAGACGGGTTGCTTGATGCCATTTCCAACGATGCAAGAAAATAGTCAAATGTGTCCTTCTATAACTACAAAAGAAATCCTAAAACCATCAACATACTTTTGCTGTCAAGAGTGGGTATAACGTTAGCCAATTAACAAGCCAACAGATTAACTTTACATGCTACGTTTCCTTTCGTTGCCATCACGGACTGTGCTGCCAAGGACGCTTGGGATACGGTTCTTCGTAAGGGCCAAAATACTCGACAAAAAAAGCGATTAGTAATTCTCTTCTCCACTAGGTGGTTGTCATGGACAAAGCAACACAATCCTTCAACATCCCAATACTTTGATCAATTCCATTGTTGGTATTAGGTAGTATAATTTTTATTTGACCTTACTGTTTTGTCAACTGTTGCAGGTAAAATCGTGTTATGTATATTGTTTGAAGCATCATCTTGTTTGTAATTGGTTGTAGGATTAGGGTTAGAGCCATACAAGTGTTATTTAGACCTGTACAATTCCTTGAGGAAAGAATAGCATGAAATAGCTACAAACAGAAAGAATTGATGTTACAACTGTTTATGCAGAGGTCCAAAAATATGCTACCGAAAAAAGTATTCAATATAAAAACCCATGTTTAGACATGGTAAGAAAGTTTATTGACACTTAAGATTTTGTAATCCCTCAAACAAAACTGAAATCCCATCTTTGCCTTGGTTTTCATGGTATTAAGGCCTCAGCCTAGAGTGTGTGAATGTGTGTGTGAATGTGTGTGTGTGTGTGTGTGTGTGTGTGTGTGTGTCTGTATATATGTCATGTCATCCTACGGTTGTTGAGTGACATTCAAATGAGTTGACGGTCATATTCAAATTTGCGGTGGTCTCTTAATTTTGAACATGACCGTCAACTCATTCGAATGTTACTCAGAAACTGTAGGATGACATCATAATTCTTTCCAGAGCTGTATATGCACCCTTAAATCCCTTCTTGTCCTCATCTTTTCTTTTCATATGTCAAAGTTCTGGGATATCGTGACTACAGTCACCCTCCTCCTCCTTCTCCTCCTCCTCCTCTACTGGCTCCTCAGCTTGTGCTCTGCCAGTGACTGGGCTGGGCTCTGACGGGAGACAGCCGTGGCCCTAGGGGTGAATCAGACCTTTCCACAGTATCAGCAGCCCCTTTGCCATTTTTTGGGAAGCGGTTCTGAAAACGAACTGTAAATAAACAACAAGCACCACACCCCCAAACCGAAAAGGAAAAAAAAAAAACACCTCAGCCTGCTCAAAATTGTGTGGGCCATGGTGGCAAATAAGGGTGGGGACATATATTTTTCATTGCACACTACTCTCAGCCTCTCAAAGCTGTCCAAGGGGCAAATGCTCACTCTTCTGTGACATTTAAAATGCAACAGCTGAATCACTGATACCACCATGTGAAGAAGGATCCTTTGTTTTTTTTTTCTATCCTTGCTACCTTTTTTCAATGTGTAGGAACATCATTACAACTGATGATAATGATAATATGGATGAATGGCAAGTGTCCATTGTGTGTATCACAGATTTTTTAAATGGCAAAATCAAGATGTCTTCCTCGCTGTTGAATGTCACCAGAATTGGCTGCACTTAAAGCGCTATGCCATATGGCATTACTTTGAGGTGAATGACTTGGGGAATTTCTGTGTAGTCAGAGCGCTCATTGCTTTGCTCCTTATCAGCAGTTAAAACCCTACACACACGCACAGAGAGAGAGAGAAAGCGAGAGAGAGAGAGAACAACAACAACAAAAGCAAACTATAAGAAATCCCAAGAGATATGACTGTTGTTCTCTATGCTTCCCTAAGGTCTGTGGGTAATAGTCTATTTCCGTCACCTCATCTGTGCAGAGAGAGGAGTTGGGTCAGCGCTAGTTACCAGACTGAGGTTACGTGACTGGGGTAGGGAAATGTTTACTTAGTATGCCATCTCATTGCTGATTGGACACTGATGCCGCATGGTGTCCTTAACTAAGGGATGATGTTAGAAAGAAGAGCAGAGTCTAATCACAACAGCGAGAGAGAGGGACAGAGAGAGAGAGAGCGCCTGGCAGAGGAGATTAATGAACAAGCCATGTGAGAGACTCCACAAGCTGCTCTGCACCTGACAGACCCATGAAAGCAGAACTAAACAGGACCAGTGAGTCAGCTTAAAGAGAGAGAACAGGAGTGAAAGAGAGAAAGAAAGTGATAGAAAAACCATGCCATGCATCAATATACAACATAATAACTAATGTTTAGATATGGTAATTGAAAGTTCGTTGGTATTTTAGCCTTAGTAATTCGAGGATCACTCAGACAAACCTGTCTATGCCTTGGTTTTCTTGGCACTAACAGCCTCCGGACTGCACAGCGGAATCGATATCACCTTCAGTTGTAAAATGTGGAGCTTGTGCTCCCACTCCATCTCAGCTCATGATGAGCACAGTTGTTTGGGTTTATGCACAATGCACAGTGTCCTGAGAACAGGGCCCAACTGGCTCTGTGTGGCCTGCTGTCTGATAGTGTCCCAGTTTGAGCAGTCCTCAACTGTTGCCAATCGTTCTTCCCTGGGACTGGGTCCCTGACTCGCAACACCTATTTTTAGGCACATGCTTGTCTGCACTACTTAAAAGTCCTCTATGGAACCTGCGTCTACCATTTTTGAAGTCAAGATAAGGCTGTTGTAGTCCCCTTCCTGTTGTCACCTCCCCTGTTATTTTTGGGCCGTTCAATTTGGGAAATTGTGCGGAAGTGAAAGTGTTTCTAACATAGAGTGGGCCACTCTAATGCCGCCCTTCACGATGTGGCATGGCGCGAACAGGCTTATTGTTTCATCACACATATCGATAAATGTGGGAAGAACCATATCCATCTCATTGACATTTCTCATCTGCTGACATTTGCCATAATATCCAAACCAACCACCAGCTCGCCATAACAAATACCATGGAAATGTCATGTGCCCTGGGCAGTGTGGACGGAAGGGTTTGGTCCGCGTCGCCAGTCTTTTCATTTCACACGACAATCCCTCGCTGGCTTCATGGCTCCGTGTGTCCCGTCGCAGCTGTGGAGATGATTAAGGGCACACTGACGGGGGGCATATAGGGAGCCAGGGAAGTTCAAACTAGGTCCGGGACGGTTATTGCCCCGCAGAGCGTTTGTCAGAAATGGCAGATCCCGGACCAGCTCACCCAACCCCTGTGTGATCACAGTGTCCTGAACAGTCAGCCCTGATAGAGAGATGCTTAGATTGCTTAACTCGTCTAACTGAAATGGGTTTAATGATCCTAGTCAGCTGTATTAGGGGGATTATTTGTGTACTCCCTTATATGTGACACTGATACTCTGTTATATTGATGGCCACTTTAGCAGTCCTGACCTTTTTTGTTAACTCACGACAAATAAAAAAAAAAACAGTCAAACAGTTAGAACAGCGGCCACACCTGGAAGGCATAGATATTTCATTATTTATGATGCACGTACAGAATAATAGATGTTAATAATTAATGTAATTTATATGTCCTTGTATGAATGTTCAAGTTTTACGCTGTAAAGTTCATATGCTGTGTGCCTCTGTTGATTGATACATGAATATGAACCAGAAAGCTACACAAATCAGTTTGATGAATTGCAGAGTGAAATGACTGGCTTTAGTCCCAAGTCAGGTACAGGGCATTCTTAGTTTACCCTTCAAAAGAGCACAAAGGAAGAAAAAAAACGGTCACTCATTTTCTCTGCTGGAGCATCTGACAAAGTAGATTCTTAATGTATGTCATGTAAAATTGTCATCGATTTATGTTCTCCCAGCTTCAATCACGTTAAAAAGCGGAGTGCAATTTATTCCGAGAGGCTAATCATTAATATTGCTTCTCCATTAGGCGAAGTGCAGCAATGGGACAGCATAATGGCCGACTTCAGTCTGGGAGTAGGTCACCGCAGCCTACCCTGCGCGTCAGATTACGCTCATCTTCCACTGTAGGGACAGGATGTGGGATGTCTCTACTCTGGCCGGTTGTTAATTATGCATGCAGGGTAAGTGAGTGGTCTCCATGCTTTCAGGATTTTTGTTCTTGTGATAAATAATGAACAAAATAATTTGCAAAGGAGTGTGGGAGTGTACATGCATGTATGTTTGTGTGTATGTGTGTGTGTGTGTGTGTGTGTGTGTGTGTGTGTGTGGTGGTGGTGGTGGGGGGGGGTTCTTTTGTCGTGGGGGTGTGGGGCATCACCATACGTGCTGTCTCATGACTTCCTGGTGCCATCAGGGTAAAGCTTTTCTCAGGTGTGCGCTAGGTGTCGTTGTTAATAAAGACGAGCAGGATTTATTGCAGCCCTTTAAAAGGTTTATGGCTCTCACAGAGCGCTGCATTAGTGAGCCGAATACTATTGGATTCATCACCACGTTACGTGACCTTTCACCCTAGATCACTGGAATGGGATCCAGAGGACACTGAGACCCATGCGCTGATTTAATTTAATTAAATTGGATTGCGAATGGGATTTCGTTACATTGCTGCAAGGTCCTCGTCGAACACTGAATAGCAGCTGCACCATATGTTACACATCATATGCAGTACAATGTCCAGGATATGTTTCTATACATCCTATGATAGAAGGTGTATGAGCTGATTGCTCAGGGAGTAGTAAACTGACTTGATTATGGAAGGTGTGGTGTGGAGCTGTGAGTCACAGCAGCAGGCCATAAAACGTCCACACGGTACCCACAGATTCACCTCACTGGGGGTCTTAGTTCAGTCCATTTGAGATGAAGCACCAGTCCGTCACACAGCAGGGAAATGAGGGAGGGACGACCTGCACTTTACCTCTGACCTCGCCATCATTTCAAATTAACGACTACTCTCTGAAGTGGGCTGCTGGTGTCACCGTGACCTGAATCACTGTAAATTTGGACCCCGTGCAGGAAATTCTCCGCCAGCCCACCTTCGCCCCAACCGCCCCAACCGCCCCCCACCCCATCCACCACTTTCACTGCTTTTTCTTCTCTATGGCTCATAGAACTGTGGTCTGGGGTGTTTCAGGCCTCCCTGCTGAGAAAGGCGGAAATAAAAATGGCGACTCACACCTTTCGGGTCAGTCACGTTGTGCGCTGTTGCGCTGCGTTATCTCCCATGTGAGACGTGTGTGCCACACAGGGGGACACAGAGAGACACGCTGCTTTTACGTACCGCAGTACCTCTGCTCAGGCCTGGATGAATGCTGACATACAGCCAACCCATAACCCGGGAGTCACTCACTCTCTGCCCTTCCTTGGCAGAAGACCGTCCTTCTGCAGTCAGATAATGGAAAGGCTGGAAAGTACTGTGTGCCTACTGTGTAAGTACCTGTCAAGAATGTGTTGCCTCTTTCCAGGAAAAAATGACTGCAGGCAACGAGTGGAACTCCCATTGGGTAGAAAGCTTGGATCACCCTCCAGATGCATACATCGGGAAAGGATCCAATAAAAAGTTCATAATATTGAGAGACTGCCTGAGGATAAACTTTATTAGAGCAGAATATATAGCTCTGCATTAGCCGTCCCAACCAACCAACCAAGGCAAGGCTGGGTCCTGGTGAATTGGCTGATATGAGAGGGAGCAGGCAGGGTCCCATAGGCAATCAAATCTATATTTCACGATGCTAGACGGCCACTGAGAGCCTGGCCTGCCGGTTTTGAAGACGGGGCACTGAGAGCTGGGAAGACTCCTTTGAATAGCCTGCAGCGGTCATGCCAAATTATTGTCTGCTTTCTCTCTCATAGGCCTGGTATAGTCCTGCATCTGTGTCCCGAGAATTGTGTCATCAACGCAAGGCATGCGGGGAGCGTCGTGTGCCTCCCAACAACTCCCAACGCGCAAAACAAATGTGCACGGAGAAGCATACCACTTTCTTAAGTGTCTCCTGGTCAAGCCATCCTTTTTTCCCCTCTTACATTTCCAGGAGACTAACTGTTGTAGTAGACACTATCAGTTGGAGAGAGAAGGTGTTCCACGATCTCATTGCAAGGCCCTCAACAGATGGTAAATCCCTCTCGCTGGACAAGCAAATTAAAACTGAACTGCTACCATTATTAGGCTGAGGTTGTGTGTATGCGCGTGAGTGTGTGAGCGTGTGAGTGTTTGAGTGTGTGTTTTCTCTCAGTATCTACATCTATTTATGCATGATGTGCTGTTGTCTGTATGTGCCCGCCTCTGCCCTCTTGTGTGTGTACGTGTGTGTGTGTTTAGGCGTTCTGCTTATGTGCTTTGACAGCAATAATAATAATACACAACCACACAGTCCCCAGTGTGAATTAACCTTGTCAGCAGGCACATTTGCCATCACTCTCCCAGCCATCCATCCCCCACTCCGCGGCCGCACTCTTAGAGACTGGATTCACATAATACCTGCAGCCAAATCCCGTATACCTGCAAGCGCCTCTACATTATTGCTTTTCTCACGCACAGATACAGCTTCATTTCATTTCTGAAAAGAGGGCAGATATACCACAGAATGCTTGCAATTACTGAGAATTCTAAAATAAGAAAAAAAAGGGAAATGGTGAAACGGAGTAGATGCAAAGCGGATTAGAAACATGACCCTGTTTTCTAACCAAACAGAAAGAAACGAGTAGACATCCTCCATTTTAAACTGCTTGATACCCATGTTGGTTATGTTGGATATTCCAATTATCTTGACAAATTTTTCATTAAATTATGTTCAGAACGTTCAGTGTTATCACACTGAATGAGGGGGAAGCTTCCTTTTAGACATTCAGAGAGAAAGAGAGAGAGAGAGAGAGAGATTGAAAATGGCATGGTTACATAACATGTCCAGTGCAGATTGGCACCCATGGGTCAATGTGTTGACATGTCTGTGTCCTTGGTGCAAAAAGGTATGGGTAATAGGCTGGAGGGGGGGGGGGGGCGCTGCTGAGATGGTGAGAAGTTTGGCAGGTGAATCATGATAGTACAGCTTTTCTCTCTCTCTCTCTCTCTCTCTCTCTCTCTCTCTCTCTCTCTCTCTCTCTCTCTGACTGTCCGATTATCTATGTGTGTGTGCTCTCTGCTGCCAATGCTTACACGAATATTCCTGTGTCTCATCATGTGTATCAAAGCTAAACACAAACAATCCCGCATGCACAGTAAATGAAAGAAAGGATGAGTGACGTGAATGACAAGTCTGATGAATTGTTTTTGATGATGTTCTCATGAAATTTGAAAGGGATATAATATATAATATATTAGAACCAAATAAGAACCATACCACACCTATGTTTTTTAACTGAGTGATATAACACCAAAGCTGTACCATAAGAGGGTCAAGATATGTACATATTAAACTACTGACATTTGGAAACAGAAGATAAGGCAGCGGAGGATGCAGGGGAGAACTGCTGAATGACTCTGTTATTGGTGGAGGGTTTCCCATGGGAAAAGTGGATAATTGCAACAGACCCTTTTTAGTCCACTTTTCTTTGTTCTCTCCCTGAGGTGTCATTGACACACACACACACACACACACACACACACACACACACACACACACACACAGTAACTTGGATGCGACACAATTCTAAATCCTGCCGTTTTGATGATATTGAGGCTTGTTTGAAATATGTCGACTACGCACTGAAGTGCTGCAGCATTCAGGCAGAGTGCATGTTATCTCAGCACTGAAGCACCCTGCTTTGCCTCTCCCAGGTTTCTGCACGGCGAGGATGGTAATGCTTTCATACAGAACCGTCTGGTTGCATAGCAACAAACTTATCAGACTGAGCACCCCCCCTTCCTTTCTCCCTAACCCCCTCCTCCCATGCTGGTACAACTACCACCGGCGAAAAAAAAAAAAAGCTTTACTAAAGCATCTCTTTCAGAAGGTAATTGAATGACATTTGATACACTAACCTCCTGAGAAAAAATGTAAGTTTTCAACTTTTGTACTCTGTCCTTCACCATTGAATGATAGAAAGAGAGAGAGAGAGAGAGAGAGAAATAGACAGAGAGATGGAGGGAGGGGGGCATTGGGCGATTCAGAGCACAATGGGTAACATCACTGTGGTTCTGCAGAAACACAAATAAATAAATAAACAAAGACGAGAAAGAAACAAACAAAATCAACATTTCATTTTGGTGTATGACTGTCAGAGGGAGAGAGGAGAGTACTATACTATCGCTTCTCAAAAATCGAACATAATGTTTTTTGTCTTTAGAGTACAGGTTACATCATCCAGGACTGTTTCTGAAGACTTACTTCTGAAGTGCATTTTCCATCTATCCATATTTTGTTCTCTCTTATATATGCACTCCGTCCCTCCCCCCTCTTGGCCTAATTTGTCCCAATCTGCACACTGTAGTCTCTCCTGCTGGTGTGAGGACTCAGCTGTGCTGAAGACCGTTGAGTTGAGGACGCACGAGTGTGTTGCTCTGAGATGAGTGGTGGTGGAGGGAATTGTGGCGTTTATGGTTGCTGTGCACAGTGGCTCTGCACTACTCCTAATTGTCACTTCAACTCTTGCGTCATGAGCCTTTTCCGTGTGTATCCCCCTCACCTTACAAAAACACTCATTCACACACACACATACAGTACACATGCACGGACACAATTGATTCCTGGCATTGAGACAACGTTGATTCCTGGCATTGAAACACGTATTGGCCAAATATTACTGGAGCTTATAGTCTAGATGGAACAGTTGAAGAGAATTGGCCTGAAAAAAGCAAGGGGAGAAGGAGAGACGCATTGAGAGAGAGAGAGTGAGAGAGAGAGAGACAGACAGACAGAGAGAGAGTAGTGAGGGGGAAGTAACTTCTTTTATTTAAACAGCTCAAACGCAAAGTGGAAGAGGACAGAGGGAAGGAAATGAAGAGAGAGAAACAGGGAGAGAGCGAGAGGGAGAGATAAAAAGACAATGAGGGCAGCACAGAGCTGGGAGGAGTAGAACGAAAGGGGAGAACGGGTAGGGAGGTATAAGGAAAGAGGGAGGGAGACAGAGCAATAGAGTTGAAAATCAAGAGGGGCAGGAAGGAATAGAGAGGCAAACTGAGAGGCTAGCAAAGAGGTGGAGAGATGTAGGACAAGACCCAAAGAGGTGGAGAGATGTAGGACAAGACCCAAAGACAGACAGGGACAGGAAGGGGTATGGCTGGTAAACAAGCAAGAGAAAGATGGAAAGAACGAGATTTAGACACAGATGAGAAGGTGTAAGCAAACAGAGGACAAAATGTATCTCTACAGATTTTGAAGGAAAAGTACGGTGGAGGGGGAAAGTATGTGAGGGAGTGAGATGAAAAAGAGCCGGAGCGAAGGGGAGGAAGGGCGAGGAAGAGCTCTTCACATGTGAAATATAGCGCCATGGGTCCTGCGTGGCAGACTCCACCTTGCGGCTCAGTGCCAATTCCCAAGGACACCGCCTGGCCTGACACACACAGCATTGCCCACTCCATTTGTTAACCAGCCACAACCTACATTAAAGGCACAATCTTTGATTCTAATGTGATAGACTTTAAAAGCACATTTTCCATACGTGCCTCTAGCTCTTGGCTCAGTGTGAACACTCATAAATAAAAGTCTGGTGTTTGTGCCCAGTCCTGGCGCTGTAAAGGGGAAATGAACATAAACAAATTCAGGCAATCAAAATGTTGCTTCACAATCAGAGAAAAGGAGGGGTGTACTTTGATCAGCTGATGAGCGGAAATATCAGCATTCTTTCCCCCAAATCTGTTAAAAGGGCTGTAAAGAAAAAGGTATACTTAAAGTTAATTTTATCAAGTAAACTTAAGTGCAGTTGAAGTATAATTCCCTAGTTTACTTTAAGGTTATCAGTATAAATGTGCCTGTGGTATACTTGTAAATGTACAGTATAAACTTGCCTTGTCGATAGGCAAGCCAAGTTTATTTATGTAGTGCATTTCATACACAGGGGTAATTCAATAAGCAAGCAGTTTAAAGATTAAAAGTAAATTACATAAAAGGACAATAGTTAAAGTGTACATAAATTACATAAAATAGAATAATTAAAAAGCATTAAAAGACACAAAGTGGAATAATTAAAAGACAGAGGGCCCTATTTTTGCAACGCAAAACCTGGCGCAAAGCGGATTATCATCCCGACGCAAAGTTTATTCCTATTTTACACTTGAGTTTTGCGCCATGTACTTCACTTTTATTAAGTTTTGCGCCCAGGGGTGTGGCAATTAACGGCCTAAAGTGGGGTCTGGCGCATTATCTAAAAATCGCTATCTTACACCTAAAAAGCATTACGCCACTGACAAGAAGTTGGTTTCACAGTGGAAACGCCATTTAAAATAGAGTATAAAAAAGTATAACGTATCAAATATAGCAGCTGCAGGGGCGTAGCACAATATCCTGAGCCCCTGCATAGGCAGTCCTGATGGGCCCCCATGTTTCTCAACCCAGGTCAAATAAAATATATTCCTCCCCACTCTCCCCATGGGCCCCTATAATCAGTAGTGGTTTTACCCCCAGTCCGACGCCCCTGAGCAGCTGTAAGCATTGCCTACACAAATGGCATGTAGGGCCATCACCAGTTGTTGTGACTACAATGGCACATTTTTCTGAATGTGGTTAGTGAAAATAGTACCAAACTGTGGGAAACAGTGTCCCTATTCCCTAGTTGTGGTCTAATATGAACTTGTAATTTTTAGCTGCCAGTGGTCAGTTACCCGAAAGACATTGGGCTTCCCGCACATAGGTAAGAGAAGTGGTTATGGTGCTCTAGTTTCTGAAGCATGTGAGTTGAGGGGACCAGACATGCATCCGGTTATGGTGTAAAAACACTTTTGCTTTCATTACACACATTTTTTCTAGGTGTCGTACATGTGTGTTTGAGCCATTTTGAAGTGGTGCATGGACAGGTGTTTTTGGGGTCGGCTTAGGCAGGAGGCTTGAAGCATCTGCAGGGTCAACCAAGGGGAATACACTTCAAAGGTATAGAAGAGAGCTCCCCTCCCCATATACTCAACTATTCCCTCAGACATACACACACACACACACACACACACACACACACACACACACACACACACACACACACACACACACACACACACACACACACAAGTCCCTCTCTATCTCACACAAACACACAAAGCCCACTGACTCACAAATAAAGCTCAAAATATGCACATAACAAAATGATATATAGTTATTAAAAGGATATATTAATATATATAACGTATTAAGTATATTGATACATATTAAGGATAACCATAGCCTCTACACACACACACACACTCATCAATCAACGGGACTATTCAGAGCTAAGTGCCAAGTCAAGTCACATACATTTACCACCCCAACCAGCACTCGCCAAATTAATCCACTTGCGCAGTAATTGGTTTTTCCTTTAGTATCCATGAACATAATCCCTCTCTATGTGTTTGGAATGTTGATGTTGCCATACAACCACTACCTCCCCCCCTCCCCCCTCCCCCTTCCCCCACCTTCACCTCCACCTCCACCACACACACTGTGTCTTTTTTTTACCTAAAATAGACCTTTTATATATTATCTTCCAGGATAATATAATGCTCTGTAATCCATATGTGTAACTGAATGGATTGATAAGTGCCGTATCCTGTAAGCCACATGACCACTATCGTGTCTGAAACTTTCCTCAGTCACGTGGCCCTTTTTACTGTAAGACTTCTTCGTCTTCAGGTTGGCCAGGCGACCGAACACGAGGGCCTCGTTTCCAGCGAACGGCCCCGCTGTGAGCGCCACTGGCTGCGGGTGTCAGCTCCGATCAGATCATGACAATGTGCAGAGTGCGAGGGAGAGAGAGAGAGAAAGAAAGAGAGGGAGGGAGAAAGGGGGGGGGGGAGAGAGAGAGAGAGAGAGAGAGAGAGAGAGAAACTGTGACCTGAGAGAATGAGTTGGTTGGACCTGTGCTCGGTTCTGGTTTGGCACGCAGCATAAGAAAACCCAGAGATTTTCTGCGCTTCTGAGGAAGTGTGCTGCTACTGAAGTGTTTACAAGCGTGAGGTGTGTGTGTGTGTGCGTCCCATTGAGGTGGGGGCAGAGGAGGAGGAGGAGGAAGGACAAAGAGAGTGCTTTTCCGCCCCCTCTCAGAATTCAGCACGGAGGACTGGGTCTTGTTTGAATTAAAACCTGTAAATAAATGATGCCTCGTTGTTTGAGGCACAGCAGTCCCACGTGAGACACACGGTCCTTTCCTATACTCTTAAAATGGTGGTGCAATCCCATAGCATTCCAATTCATCTGTCTTCGCCTCACTCTCTCTCCATGACTTCATCCTTCTGGCCCTATTGGGCCATGATATCTGAATGAGTGTGTGTGTGTCTGTCTGTCTGCGGTATTCCTCGTGGCATTGTTCCCATCTGAATAGGGCATGGTGTGACAATGTACCTCTTTGCGTCTGCGGTGTGCGGGAGCAAGCAGGCTCCTTTGGCCGCATTGACCGCTTTAATGGTGATTATGCCTCGGTGACGTGGGTGTGTGGGGGAATATCTAATTAGGACCTTTTACAAAACCACCTGCCCCCTCTGCGCCCTGGTCAGCATTTGTGTGTGTGTGCTGATGGTAATGGAAGATTTCGCAGGCTGGCCATGGGCGGGGGTAGACAGAGAGGGCTGGAGACGTGAAGGCCCACAGCTCAGTGCTGCTGCTGCTGCCTCTAACCCCCTCGTCCACCCACACACTGTCCTCTCACATCTGACGAGTGATGGCTTCTCTTGTGGTGATGAAAATCCCCCTTCCCTCCCTTCCCTCTTCATTTCTCTCTCTCTCTCTCTCTTTCTTTCTCTCTCTCTTTTCTATTACTTGCTTTCTCTTTTCTTTATTCTGTATTCTCTTCTCCCCCTTCTCTTTCTATCTCTCTTTCTCTTACTGGCTTTCTCTCTTCTGTATTCTCTTTTTTCTCTCTCTCTCCCCCATCTCTCTCTCTATCCCTTTTTTCTTACTCTCTTTTTGTCTATTCTGTCTGTGCTTTGTCTCTCTCTCTCTCTCTCTCTCTCTTTCTCTCACTCTCCTTCACTCTTCCCCTCTCCTGCTCTATTTCTCCACCTCTCCCTCTCTGCTTCCCGCCCGCTCCCCCTTTCTCTTTCACTCATGCCGCAAACCATGGCAAGACTGCAAATACAGCCAGTGATTATGTTCACGGTGAACACCAGGCAAAACGAGTCATTCTAACGGCATGCAAACCACATGCGATTGAATATGAATGTGAAGGGGCTTGTGTCTGTCTTAAAATTGTTTGTTAATACATTTTGCGGGGAGGGGTGGGGGTACAGAATATGATTATGTATTCATCCATGGTTTTGTTTAAATAAAAGATGAGTCTTTGCATGCCCCCCCCCCCCCTCACACACACCTCCCTTTCCCCTCTACTCCTCTCCCAACTGCAGCAGTGTGGGGAGTTGGGAAAAGAGCGAGAGAGATGGAGAGGAAATGGGGGAGAAAGAGAAAGCTTTAAAGCATCCAACAGAGAGTAAGAGAATGTATGTGTGAGGGAGAGGTAGAGAGAGCCAAAGAGAGGGACAGACAGAGGGAGAGAGAGAGAGATAGAGAGAGAGAGAGAGAGAAAGAGAGAGAGGGAAGGCAAACCTTTAAGCATTCCAACAAACGCTGCACACACACGTGCTGCCGGAACTGCAGGGTAGAAAGGCACAGGCAGGGGGCTGGCTGACCCATATTGGGTTTGATCAGTGTAAACGCGAGGCAGGCGCAGCACAGCGCACGGGAGAACGAGGCAATTTCTACCGCGCTTACCACACGCCCCCGCACATCAACCCTAATACTCACCTCATGCGCTTGTCTCGTTTTCTAAATTAAACAGGCGAATCAAAACACCAAATATGTAAACAACAAGAATGTAACCCCATCAAACCCTTTTACACACACACACACACACACACACACACACACACACACAGTATCTCTTAGCCCCCCTCATTTCCTCTGTCTGTCTGCCTGTGTTTAGAGTGTTGAGTTTGGAAATAGCTCACTGTGCACCCACCCCACCACACCACACTCCACCCCACATCACCTTCCACTGCAGTTTCCTCCTTTGCCATCTGACATGGACCCCGAGAGGGGTTGATTGGCAACAGATGCCACCAGGTTAAAGATGCAGGTGGATTAGTGACTGATGGCTTGAGCACAGCCAGTGGCATTTGTCAGGGGCTGTCACATCACGGCCCGCCACCGCCATGCCACTCCTCCGTCGTCAACGCCTGCCAGCGTGTCCAACAGCCACATGCTGTCCAATTACCCAGGAGGCAACACTGTTCCCAGAGCTGTGTTTGTGGTGCGTGTCCATTGTTCTCTGTGTGTGTGAAGTACAGTGAGTGCAGGGCTGAGCGACAAGACTGAAATGGGCTAGATGGAGATTGTAATGATTGATTTTTCAGTTGTAGGAAATTCGAACGAAATAATATGATCATTTCAATTATAATGTGGCCACTTCCTGCTTTCGGTTGTTAGCCAGATGGATGTCACTTCCTAAGGGCTTGAAATTTGATTTGAAGCAAAGATTCATGTTTCTCATGAGGATTTGTGGTTAAATGGATTTCTGTAAGTGCAGCACTGTCTCACACAATCACAGCAAGGTATTCTATTTAAACCCTGCTCTGGTGGAAAAGAAACTGTCACTTCTCTCTACTCTTGTCCTGTCTAGTCTCCTGTACCATACAGCATAAACCCATCATCAATCCCAGTGTGGCCTAAGATCATTGAAATCCTAAGGATACACATAAAAACAGATGCTACAACGGTCTGCTTTCTCTGTGTTGTGTTCAGTTCAGCTCAAGACTAGTAACAGTCGATTCCTAGCTAAGGAATTAGGTCCTGATATGTGTGCCACGTACGCCATGCTGGAATTTCAGCGCAGTTCCTCTGTGGGATGATGAAATTACTGGTGGGCATGTCAGCGCCATGAAAAGATATTTCAAGGACAGGTCCTGGACAGTGGTTTCATCTTATAACTGTCCTGCTTGTGCTTACAAAATGGCCACATTGACCTTCCTCTCCAAACAATTCAAAGAATATTTTTCCCTCCTGATCAGAGAAACTTCTCCTCTGCGGTTCTCACGGCAACTCTATTAACCTTGGACTGTGTCACGACTTCCAGCAAGTCAAGGTGGTGACAAATAGGTTGTCTACCTGCTGGCACAACTGCATGGAGATTTTTTTAAAAACACATCAAATGTTCCCGTTATTGCTGAAGCGGGGGAGTTTCTCACGTAAATCAAGACGTCCAATGTCCACACGACGGAGTGGATCCAGTAAATCTACACGGCAGAAGTGTGCGGTCATCATATATCTGCGAGTGGCTTTGATGACATTGAATTACTCATGGATGACGGACTGTCCTCCTCACGACTGTGGAGGGTGGGGGTGTGGGTGGGGGCTAAAGGGTGCCACTGGGGCCATCCATCAGTGAACAATGATTAAACTAAAGGGTGGAGCAGGGGTACGTGACCCTTCATCACCATGGAGCTCTGCTGTTGACCACATCATGGACAGGGCCATAAACCTCTCCTACTGATTACCTGCAGACGCATCAAAACCCAGTGGTTTTGTGCTGGACAGCGGAGGAGAAGAAGAAGAAAAAGATAAAGAAAAAGAAGAAGTAGAAAGAGAAGAAGAAGATAAAGAAAAATATGAAGAAGTAGAACAAGGAGGAGGAGGAGAAGAAGGAGAAGAAGAAAACACAGCTTTGGTGTTTGTCCATATATTATTGAGGGTGGCTGACATCCTTCTTTTTCCGTAGCTTCTGTAATCAGAGGTCCCGGGGTTAAGAAACAGGCAACCTAGTTAACGTAGCGGGCTGATGATGTCATCTCACCCTATAGAGCACCAGCAAGTGGCATGGTGTCAAAAGGATTATGTCTTTTTCATGTTTGTTTGCGTGCAAGTAGCAAAGAGTCATACATGTGTGTATGTGTGTGTGTGTGTATGTGTGCATATATGCTGTCTTGTGTGTCATACGTGTGTGTGTGTGTGTGTGTGTGTGTGTGTGTGTGTGTGTGGACATAAATAAATGGTTAAAATGTGTGTGTATGTGTGCATATAGTTTTTCTTGAGTGTGCATGTTTATGAGTTGGAGAGTATATAGATGCAGGATGATAAAAAGACATGACATTTAATTTGACATTTAGCTCTGACAACGCAGTGAACTGTCCAGAGATGTTGCTGTGCATACTAGATGACATCTGCATACATTTTTTAACACACACACACACACAAGCACAAACATTGGGTAATCCAGTTTAAATTAGTCAGTTTAATTGGTGTATGTTACACGTAAGCTGGCTAATCATCTGATTTAGCCCTTCTAAACAAGCAGCTCGGCTCGGAGAGGGTAATAAACTGTGGATGGATGATGGTCCCCATGATCTGGACGGCATGTGTGGAATGCCGTGTTTACACACGGATGGGCCGTTGCACAGACCTGCAAGACCCTCTCTCCCTCAAGGTCTGGACATCCCTTTTGTCTGGGAAATCTCTAATGGGCGACAGCTCGGGAAAACAAATCTGCTCCTTGAGCCCTGCACTCTCTCTCTCTCCAACCCGCCACCGCGGCATTGACACTGTCCATCTGCGCTGACGCGCCTAAGGAAAACAGGAAGGAAGGATGGCTCGCTCGCTCGCTTGCTCTCCACCTGATGGCGAGAAGGGGCGAGGTATCCAATCGGACTTCTCTGAGAGAGAGAGAGAGAAAGAGAGAGAGAGAACGAAAGACAGCGTCAAAGAGAGAAAGCAGAGTGAGAAAGCAATAGGATGGAAGAAGAGCAGTAGAGCGACAAACAAAGAAAGTGTGAAAAGAAAGACACGGTATGTAGCTAGCAACCCTACAGCATCAATAGCATATAGCGACAGGATGAGAAAAAGAGAAGGGAGGAGGTAAAGAGCAGTAGAGAGCTAATGCGGTATGCTAGGCTAGCTGTTAGCCATGACTCTGTCCTGTGCTCTGCTCCACTCTGCTCTGCGCTAGTGACGAAAGAGGGGCGCTCTGGTGTGGGCTTGAGTCCCACACACAGGGACAGTCCACTGAGTCAACAGCTGACACACCGAGCGCAACACCAGATGCCTGCATAAAACTCTGCCAATTCAACAGATGCACCGGGTACATACGAGCCCTGTCACGGCCTCTCAGAGAGAGAGAGCGAGAAAGAGAGAGCATGACAACTCAGACATTCACTCTGAACACGAAAACACATGAAAACACAACCCTTTCCTCTCACACTTTCTGGAGAGAAAAGAGAGTCTTGTTGGCGCTAACACGGGTACGCCTGCCGTGAGTTCATTTCCCGGCGCTTGGTGTTGGTGTCTGTGTTTACTGCCCGCATCGCACCGAGCAGCAGTGCATGAGGGATTAGACTGACTTTACAAAGCTATTGTGAAAATCCACTCCACTTACTCAGCTCAGAGGTAGCTTCTAGTCTGGATTATAGTGAGTCAAATTAGTTTCATCATGAAGAATGTACAGGAATATGCATTGTTATCACCAGCATCGTAGTGATTTTATGATAGTTATGATATGAAGGCTGAGTCAGACTGATCAATCAGATTATTCAGGCCTACAGTTCAAATCTAATAACTATAAAGAACGTCCGCACACTAATTGCCCCTGAGCAAAGAATTATTTTAGTCCGTGTAATGTTTCGGGGCCTGATTGGTGTGCAGACTTTCTTTATAGTTATTGCTTTTGTTTTGGCCCAGCACTCATGGTTCAGATTTCTTGGACGTGCTTCCCTGCTGCACACTTTTCATGCTAAAGTTCAAATCTGACTTCCATCGTCCAAATGTCCATACCCCTCTGAGTATGACTTTCACATGGCAGCAAATTGGACATGCTTGACACAACGCCACTTTTAGATCGGAAAGCAGCCCCTGAATACTTTCGCTGAGCTGAGCTGGAATGTGCAGTAACCATGCGAAGCAGTGCAGGCGGCTGGACACCCCAAGGGTCAGGTGTGATCCCAGGCCAAACAGCCATTCATAATTAGAGCAGATGTTGGCAGCTGGAGACCAGCCGCAGGCCTGCATTTACTGTGTCCACTGCCATTGCACTGTTTAGTCTTTCGCCGCCGGTGTTCCCCTCACCCTGAGAGAGAGAGAGAGAGAGAGAGAGTAGAGGAGGGGGGGGGGGGGGGCAGAAGTCTAATGTGGCGGAGTGGACATCCACTTAGGTTTCAGCCTCTCCGGTATGCCCCACTCCCCCGCACCGCCCCTGGCCTGAGGTTGGATGATATCACCCCTAGGGAATTGTTTTTGTCTGAGAGTAAACCGAGTGTGTTTACCTACTTCACAACTGCTACTCTTAAAGAGTGCTGCCCCACCAGACAGAGAGAGTATGGGAGTAAAGAAGAGAGGGAGGGAGGGATGGAGTTCCTAGAGAAGTCTGTCCATCAGTGCTATATGCATTTTGGCGATGGTAATGCGTCTGTTCTACGCCATGACTTTCGGTAATTCTAGCCACTTTAGCATGGCCGTTAACGGACCGCAAACTGAATTTGCCGTAATGGCTTTTCCTCTCCTGGAGCACGGGAAGATTTTAACAAGCTGACACAATATCCAGGATCTGGGAAACTCTCTCTGATCCCCCCCCCCCCACCCCCACCCCCAGACATAGACAGCCACCGGCCACACAAACACACAGACACACTCAAACACCATAACAGCCTTGGTATTGATATGTGGGTCTAACCGTCTTACACATAAATCAACTCCCTCCCTCTCAGTCAGGATATGAAGCGAGAGTGAAATTATCTCATAAACTGTTTTAAGGGTAGCACAGCATCGCAGTTCTTCACTAGTTCTTCACCAGACGAGCTCTTCTGAGGCAGTTATCAGTCATTCCCGACAGCCTGAGAGCCTCGGAAGGCACTCTTCAACGCCCTAATGATGCATTTAAGAATATAAACACCCCCGCCGCCATTACCACTACAGACACGGCAATCATAACAACATAACAACAATGAGCTGGCCTTGGGACTAGAGCAGTGAAACGGGCCTTGATTGGTGGAGCTTTTACGGTAGCACCACCGTCAGTACGCCATCTGTCATTTGACACCGGCAGACCGGACCATGCGGCGGGAATCATAACCGATGGAGTATCTTGGCTAAATGACTCCATCTTATCTTGCAGTGATTAACATACTTGCTAATCCCCCCGGAGTCTGTGGATTGCGCTGGTTTTTCCTTTGCCCCCAACCCCCACAAACCCACCCACACACACGTACACACTCACACTCACACACACACACACACACACACACACATACACACACAACACACAATGGCTTGACCTTAGTACCTCCATTATATCACAGACACAGAGACTGAGGAGGAGTTTAGATTCATATTCACTTTGTTTGTTTTGTTTTGTTTTGTTGCCTTTATTTTCTCCCTTCCTTTTCCTGTAAGAGATGACACAGCTCCCCTGTACAACCCCTCCCCAAACACCCCCCCAAGCCCAACCCCCACGTACTGTAAGGATCGTGTGCCATTCCCATGGAGTAATCTGGGCGCGGGCCGAGAGAAGAGCGCGAGTAAGCGTTTATGTGAGCGCGGGTCCATGCGGTGCGGCCCATCGCACGCTGATGACTCAGGTGACCTCGGGCAGCTCGTCCGGCGTGCTGAGCTCCAGCAGGCGTCCTCTCGTGTCAGTGCTGACAATGATTATTTGGTTGAAGAACTACTCGGAGGAGAGAGTCAGAGCCAGTGACTGGGGTCATTTTCACTGTATTTAGACCATTTTCTTTGTATAATCCTTCATACAGAAATAATAGATGCTTTTGGGTCTCTTGCGATTTAAAAAACAAAATCATTTAAAAAAAAACCTTTCTATGCTTTGTATGCATTTTGGTTAGAGCCGTACCCTGAAAAAGACACAAACCAAAATGTTGTTGCTCTTTCTGCTTAGCCAAGTAAATAAAGGCTTTTTAATTATTTACAACACTTTAAGAGCCTGAACTTGGCTTTTAAGCCCATCTGTTTTCTTTGGTTGTGTTTTTGGAGTTGTGGCTTTAGGTGGTTTGATTGTTTCATGTTATTTGACACGATGTCAGAGGTATGTGTTCCTCTTCAGTACCCCTGGGAGAACAGATGCTTTGTCTACAGACTGGACTTCAGATGACCAGTCAGTATGGCTACACAAGCACTCTGCCTAAATATAGAAAGAGAGAACAAGAAAGAGTAACAGAGAGGGAAAGATAATGAGAGAGAGAGCAGGAAAGAAAAAAAGATGGAAAAAAAGGGGACACCTTGAACGCCTTGATCCCTGACTCACCGACATACTGCCTTGACAGAACTTGCAACCGCCACATCACGAGCAGATCATTTTAAAGAGAGGTGCGCAGGCGTGAGGAACGGACAGTGGAGAGTGGAAGGGAGGGGGGCAGGGAGAGGACGACGTGTTCTAGGAGCCAGTGACCCTGCTCTGTCCTCACCGCTGACAGCAGCTGATGAGGCTGAATGGCTTTTGACCTGAGCCTGACTTACTGATTATAGGCACACCATTCAGCATGGAGAGGTGGCGAGCCACTTGTTAAATGCATGATGGGAGTTGGAACGTGTGTGTGTGTCTGTGTGTCTGTGTGTCTGTGTTTGTGTGTGTCCGTGCGTGCGTGCATGCATTCATGTGTGTGCGTGTGCATCCACAACTGTTTTTGTGTGTGTGTGAGTGACATCCTGCTTTGCCTGCTTAGATTCTATGTGGAATTTTTTGTCATAATTAAAATATTTGTAAGTGTTGTGTGTGTGTGTGTGTGTGTGTGTGTGTGTGTGTGTGTGTGTGTGTGTGTGTGTGTGTGTGTGTGTGTGTGTGTGTGTGTGTGTGTGTGTGTGTGTGTGTGTGTGTGTGTGTGCGCGCGCGTGCGTGTGCGTGTGCGTGTGCGTGTGCGTGTGCGTGTGTGTGTGTGAGGGACCGGGGTGGTGGTGTGGGGTTATGCACGGGTGTCATTCCAGCATTCCCCGTCGGACAGGACCATCATCGTGTTACGATAAGCGATTCCTGAGCTGCTCTCGTGGAATGATGCTTTTGGATTCAGCTGTGCGCCGTGAGCGGTGCACATAGTCGTGCTTCCTCGCACCCCACCTCTCTCCCTTATCACCAACACACAGCTTCTACCCTCTCCCACAGGGGCGATTTATCACTCCACCACTCACTTTGTGCCAGTGGGCTACACATACATTTTTATGGCTCACAAAAGACGCCTTCGCTTCAGAGACATCAACAAGCTTTTTTCTCCCTCCTTAGGTACATTATTATGACTGGGAGCTGGATGCCTCGCAGGCCTCCAGATTACTATCTGGTTTATAGAATAGCCCAAGCTACAGAGTCATCCTGAACATTGGAGGGCAGGCCTTTGGATGTCCTAATATGGGAACCTGGAAGCGGTTCCCACAAGCACGAAAAGGGGAGAAAAAAGCTCTCGTGCTGCGAGACAACTGAAGGAACGGTAGGATCCACGTAGACTCCTGGTAGTTCAGACAGAGGGGACTGTACTGATATGTATCTTGTGTTGTTCTAGTGGCACAGAGAAACTATAACACAGTAATGGAGAAACAGAAGTCACTGAGGGAGGTGTTTTTTTTTGTAAGTTGTTAGAGCGCTGACATTTTCATTTGTCTCTTCCAAAATCACATAGCCAATTGTATGTATCAAAATGGCCCCCAAATACAAATGAGATTGTTTTTTTTTTTCTCCCATTTCTTACAATTTCATGATCTAATGAAATAGAGCAGGCACTGGGGATGCATGCGTCATCAATTTAATGGCCATTTCTGATTGGGTTCATGCATCAGTGAGCGAGTAGGAGCGCTAGCTCTCGGAGCGCACCGAGGCCTCCGGGCCGAGAGAGGGGGAGAGAGAGAGAGATGGAAAGAGAGAGAGAGGGAGAGACCGAGAGACAGAGAGAGAGAGGGCGACAGGCTCATTATTCTGTTCTGCAAGGGCGACACTTGCTGCGGCCGTTTGCCTCTTGTTTGTGGAAGACCTTGCAGGACCCCTTATTAGCTGATGGACTGTCGAAGAGGGCCAGGCTGCCATTTTCTGTCACTACAGTACACACACACACTTTCCTGGACCTCTGGGCAACTTTCCCCGCACACTAGGAGCAACCAATCCCAGCACATTCGGAGCAAACGCGGCCCCATACATCTTGTAATGAAAGCGCTGCATAATCTGCCTGGTAAAGCAGCCTCCAATCTTTGTTGTTGTTGTTGTTGTTCAATCGTTGTTGTTGTTGTTCAATTTTGATAATTCACACACTCTCTGTCACTCAACATGAAGACATCTTCATCAATGTTTTATTTATCTAAGTTTCTTTATTCCTTGTCAGCAGAATACCTGCCTTCGTTGCTTTGTTGTCAGGAGCAGTGCTTTGTATTTCAAAAAGCTCTCTATTCTACAGAGCGCAGTCCTATAATCGCTGAAATCATACTCTCAAATGTTTGGGAACCCAAACGATGACAGAACACATGCTGTCACTATGCTGCGAGCTGCTCAGAGTTGCAAATGTCTGCTGAGCTGAGCGGCTGCGTGTGGGATTCAACTATCATGCATAGGGCTCATGTCATATCACGTCCACAGGCATTTACACAGGGTGCTCTTCAGTGACTGAGCACCGCATTCTTTAGCTTGACGGCTAGTGCTGTGTCATGAAGTCATTGTAGACACACACACACATACATACAGGTCACACAGGTCATTGAATCCTGCTTGCACTGCTATGCTGGGAAATTGGGAAATGGCCTGTAAGGTCCGAGTGGTTCTGGGGCACGCCAGTATCTCAGGGGAGAGTTGGACATGTCCCATACTCTCCCAGAAAGCTGCCTCCATCCATATACAAAATTCATGAAATGTACTATAATAAAACACACATACGATACTGTCCTGTCCTAATGGCACCTTGCACACTGTATAAAGTATTTAAAAAAAAGTTGATATATGGATAGATTGGTTGGCAGACTGAATTGATGTAGACTGCAACCCTTGCAGATATGTAGTCTCTGACCACTACTGCCTCCCAGTGAACACACTGGTGGAGAAGTATGACGGTGATTACAGTATCACATTTCTTCAGTTGGCAGCGCATACTGTACAGATGTCTTACATGCATGTTGTCCTACTCAATGTGCTTCCATCCGTCTCTCAAATGCCTAGAATTATTAGGAGGTCATGAACTCTTTTGAGTGGTTTTTATGCTGTCGCTCACAGCAGCCATGGTTCCGTCCTCGTTATACTGATGTTGGCCATTGTGTTCCAGGATTACGGTGACATGTTAAGTAATGAGGTTAATGAGAGTGGCGGAAGTGACACAAATCCACTAAACCAGGCGGCTGCACCAGCTGAGGCGTGTTGTCACCTCCGTTAACGCCCCTCCCCCCCCCTGTTATCTTGAGAGCTTCCGTATGGAGCTGCCTTGACGACCCCCCCTCATCCCCTTGTCCGTCTTCGATAAGCCATATTTCATACAATATGGTTTGCAGCTTTTTCTTTGCTGTTGTTGATGCAGTCTGAACTGTTGTATATTTCTTTGACATGACAGCAGAAGAAAGTGGTCTTCCCCTGTCCAGATGGCTTTTCAGACGCCGGGATAATGAGAAGCATAGCCAAGAGACTTGCGAGTGCAAGGGGTTAAAGCTGCTTTACAGATTGGAATGTACAGCTGGTTCTCCGAACGTATAGCTGAGTTAAGTATGATGGAGTTATGACAAAATCACAAGCCTCTCCATGTGGCTGGCCAGTCACTGGAGTGTGTGTGTTTGTGGTGAATGCTGTAGCAACAGCCCACACATTTGTGTTTTTCTTTTTCTTTTTTTAAAAATCTCAAGGTGAAAGGCTTCAGGAAGCATCTACTTTTGTAGTGAGGGCTTGCCATGGTTTACAGATGGAAGGCCTCAGGAAATGGCACTATGAAGATGATGAGAAACAGGATTGCAAGCCAGTACCGGCCTGTAAATTGCAACTTCCTTCTGCAAGGAGTTCTGATTTAACACGCTGTTGTCTCTTGTCTTGCATCCCCCCCCCCCCCCCCCCCTATCTCTCCAAGATTTTGGACAGGTCTGCGATCGTCGCATAACAACATCCGCTCAAAAGATGTTCAACAAAGAACGTAACCCCAACGAAATAATAAAAAAACAACACACACAAGAATAGGGTAAAATGTACAGAAGGTGAGAAAGACCAGAGCTGTGTGGCGCAGAAACACACTCGACCGAGGATGTCCCTGTTGCCCTCAGTCCTGGAGAGATCCTGCCTCATGGAGGCAAGAATATGAGGACTTCGAATGAGGTGGATGATAGAGATAGACGAGCTGGTGGTGATGACCCACTGCCCCCCCCCACCCCCATCGACCCTCAAGAGCTCTTACTGGTCAGATTATAGAAGCTTTACTCCACACCGCACAACTGTTGGAGCTCCACCAGCTGCCTGTGCTGCGTTGTCATCCAATAGCCCCACCAGCCGTCCAGCCAGTGTCAGCCAGACAGCCTTCTCAAAGCATCAGCTCACGGTTGTCACCAAGCACCCACACCTGTTCTGCCACAATTATGGAGGAATGAGTGTTGGCGCGGCTTCGGCCGGCTAATCGTCATCACTCTGGGGCTTCACTTTGGCATCCTCCCAGAGCATGGGTTTTCAAACGATTGTGACCCATGGACCACCATTCTGAAAAATGAAGCAACCTTGGCGTCCACCATGTATTAAAAAAAACATTGAATCCCACATTGAAACTACATTATTTAATGCATGCTTAGGGACCACAAGTACTGTCTCCCCACATCATCAGTGTGCTGCGGACTATTGGTTGAAAACCTATATCCTATAGCTATGACAACAAGCCCTGAACTTGTTACCCACAATCTATGCCAGGAAGGAGAAACACTATGACAGGGGGGCTTATGCATGAAAATATAACAATTCTTTGTTGTCTCTTCTCTTGCGTGTGTCAGTGAATGGCATCCATGCGACTTTACCACTGGAAATATAATTTATGAAAGGTCAAGGCTCCCAAATGAGGATGATTCAAGATTTAAATCTTGTTACATTAATTTTCATTTTTTTATTAAATTATTATTTGTATTCACCGCTCATGAATAAATACCAGTGACCTTTTCCCTTAACACTTCTCCATGGATATCAGTTGCTTCTCTTTCAGGGGCTTGAACAATGACTTTTGCTTATTTCAGCGTTGTGCCAGTGGATGTAATGAGAACTAGACAAGTGTCACATATGCAAATGTCAGTGTTAATAACTCCCCGCCAACGAACCGCCAGGAGAGAGCAGAGCGGAGTCTGCCACGACTACATGGCCCTCACCACCATCCCGAGTCCATCTCCTCATCCGCTAAGGATGATTACACATCCATTTTCCTTCTTTATGTCCTCACAACTAGACTGCAAACACACACACACACACACACACACACACCACACACACACATACACACACTCACACATCCACACAGTGTTTAGATGCATCTCGTCAGCCCACCTTTTTGATATTCTAATAATGTGATTACTTAAGCGTGTCACGGATACGGGTACGTGTGTGTGTGTGTGTACATGTGTGTGTGTGTGTATGTGTGTGTGTGTGTACGTGTGTACGTGTGTGTGTGTGTGTGTGTATGTGTGTGTGTATGTGTGTGTATGTGTGTGTGTATGTGTGTGTGTGTGTGTATGTATGTGTGTGTGTGTGCAACCGCCCGGCCGCCCACTCACCTCCCCCTGCCTGGTGCCTGAATAATAGATTTGGTTTATACATATTTCACCTCTTTTGTGTGCAGTGTGCAGACGCTATGGATGGCAGGGAAAGCCTCTCGTCAGTACGTGGGGGGATTCCTTGCTTTTCAAGTTCTCCAGGATGCAGAGCACCTCCGCAGGGCCACTGATTTCTCCATCCCAATGGCATAGCTGATATATTGGTATTAGTCTGACTAAACAATATGTTGAATAACTGTGACTGTAGACGGACATTGTGTGTGTGTGTGTGTGTGTGTGTGTGTGTGTGTATGGGTGTGTTTGTATGTGTGTATGTATGTATGTGTGTGTGTATGAAACCAAGTCAAATGTTGATTGATTGATTGGTTAAATTGACATTATTGCTATAAAGCATCCAATTATGATCAACATGGATGAAGGCGTAATTTTTGCTCTACTTTAGGTTCTTCGAGAGACCATGGTCTGCAGGGCAACTTCCTCTTTATATGTTTCTACATAAAGAGCCCGAGACCCCCTTAACTGTGTCCAGTCCATGAGGAGCCATAGAAATGGACAGAGAGCGAGCGAGTCTAATGCATGACTGAGGAGCACAGTGGGGCATATGTGGGTGTTTCCGGTAGAGTAACGGCACGGCCCAAGAGGCCATCTTTGCTTTGTCAGCATAAACAGCCTGACAACATAGCCTTGGGACGAAACGACCATCAACAGCCAGATCCAACTCCCCTGTTTCCCACCGGAAACAAAAAACAAGAAAAGCACAACACCAAAATGATGTAATCAATTTTATAATTTTCTAGCATTGACCTTTTAAAAAGTCCAATGCTTGTCCATCACACGTAAAGACTGTAGGTTAATTATGAGCAGCGTTAACCTTCAGAAATCAGCCTGTCTCTCGCTTTCATGTTTTCCTGAGCAGTCAGGAAACCATTGGTAACCTGTCTGGGGGTTGTAATTACAGAGAAGAATGCTGTAATTATCTATTCTTAATCGATACAACAAACATGACATTACAATATGAATTACAATAAGTCAGTATCCTCATGTTCTTGATTGGGGAAATTGAACTGCAATGCAGCCATATATATATATATATATATATATATATATATATATATATATATATATATATATATTATTGATCAGTTGGGTTTAAAAAACAATTTTATAAACAGTGAAGGGAACGTTAAGCTGTAACAGGAAGGTTTGTGGGACAGCACATACTGAACTAGATTCAGCAGCTTTTCATGGCTCTCTGTGGTTATTTCAACTCATATATAGATCAGTTGTGCTCCTACTGTGATGCCCACAACCACAATGTGGACGTGCGAGGTGGTGATAGTGATGGTAAAAAAAGCACTCACTTGTTCACATTTTATGGTGTGGTTATGGCCGTTGCAATAGGTGCGCAACTAGAATGTCTGAGTTGAAATAACCACAGAGAGCCATGAAAATGAGTTAAATCTAGTTCTGTGCTGTCCCACATAACCAAACATGATTCAGATGTATAGTACATAATACAACAACTCTCTGCTCCTTAAAGGCAAAAAGATTGAGCACATTTTTTTGCAATACCCTCAATGGATAAGATTACACCCCATACCTGAAAGAAGTTTGCCACGGTGTGAAACGTCACCAAGGTAAGGTTCACTGAGGTTCTTAATCAGATTAATTTCTTAATCAGCTTTCAGTTAGATATCAGATGCCATCTTTAAAAATGCATTGTATTGTAAAACCCTGCTGTATTATCCACTCTGTAAAGCCTCCATCTTAGAACTATCTAGAAACTATTGCTGTCAAATACATGTAGAGGAGTAGAAAGTACCCTTCTAAATGTAGTGAAGTGGAAGTAGGCTTATTGTAAAATATATGTACAAGTACCCCAAAATTGTACAGTAAGCTATGTGTATTTCACAAGTACTATTCAATTGTACAGAGCAGTAGGCCACTTGAGCAAATGGCCTTAGTTACTTTTCACCCCAGCATTTTTCATAGTGTGCTGAAACAGGTTAAATAATTTCTGCAATATTGCAGATGCATCATTGAAGCAGCATCATTGGTTCCACAAACAGTTAAATTAAGTTATTTGGTATATATCCAAGTACATAATTACAATGTGTTTAACACATGTTTTTATGAGACAAGGTATCTCAAACAATTCACCCTCATTAGAACGGATCTTATTCTACCGCAATGATTTGAGTGGATGGTAGATGGATAGCCTACTTGCATGCCGAGATGAGACAACGGATCGCTGATAAAGGTTATCATTTACAAGGAGAGCAAAGCGGATTTGGAAACCTGATGATCAAAATTACCGAGAGAATCTGAACATTTCGATATGATTGCACATTTTCTGTATTAGATCGTAAAGACTCTATGTAATAGCAGGTTCGAGTACGTCTGAAACCACGTCACGTTTCAATGCTCTTGGTGGACCAGAAGTTTGGCGTGTCAGATCTGGAGAGACCCTCGAACAACACGGACGCGCAAAATCGGTTTGGCATATTTCTTGGGGTAGTGGTGGACATTTACTCAAGATGTCTCATTGCACTATAAAATAGTTTTTTTTCGACAAACACGGAAGGACCCGATAACATCGCAGGTTTTGCGCAACATTCGGATTATTGTATCTTCTAAGGAAAACGCACTGGGAGTAGGCAGTATGGATTGCAACGAAAGCCAAACCTTCCCCAGAAAGGATTTGCCTGCGGTACACTGAAAGTGCAGGAAATGCTTATGGGAACTATCAATTCCTTATCTATAAGGTGAGGTTTCGTATCAGAAAGTTTTGGTTTAAGTACATTTTAATTTTCTATGCGTAACAGAGTCCCTGGAATACTTTTTCACGCCGACAGAATTTAGAAACCCGCATGCTATTGTTTTCTGTGCCTACAAAGGCAAAAGCTTTCCAACTGATTAGTACAGAAACTTGTGATGAACCACTGGCATTTGATTATGCTTGTTTGTTTTACGCAGGAGACAAAATAGGCTAAAGTTGTTCCGATCCATTGTGTTACGAACAAATCGCATCCTACTGTAAATAGGGGACCTACCGCACAGCATCACTGGCTTTTACTGTAGCCTGTGTCACATATGGGTTAACAGATATCTCTCACAAAGTAGTTAGACGACATGTTTTGCTCTGAAATGTCAACTGGGACTAAAACAGAATGTATAACCTACACTGCTAAGTATGTTGGTTTGCTCAAAGCCACGGTTCATCTCCCTGTTTCCTGATCACCATCCTTGCAATTGCAGGATATCATTGCCAGACGCTCTATCATGACTGATGGCGAGGGGAGAGAACACTTTCACAACTTGGAGAGCGAGGGGGAGAGAGGACCCATTTCTGCTCTGTACCGAGCGCCTGGTCAGGGCGAAGACACTGGCGATGAGGAGGAGAGGGGTAGCACATGGATCCCTGTGCCCGAGTCTACTCGGGCGCAGGGTTCCAGCGGGCGCGACCCAACTCCGGATCTGGCGTCGGATGATGAGGAGCAGCCTCCTTACCCGTTACTTGCGCCTGTTGTGTTTTTCTGCATGAAACAGACCACTCGACCACGTAGCTGGTGTCTAAGAATGGTTTGTAATCCATATCCTTTCCATTATGTGCCCTCATGATGGCAGCCCTTAATTGCAGTTGACAGAGGTGAGAGGCTCCTTTGATTAATGTAGTGGGATACAGATATGACGGTGATACATTCCCCTATTTAGACCTAAGATATTTTGCCTCGCAGGCTATAGAAGATCTTATACACATATCAAACAAGTAGCCTAAACTGAGAGTGTTATTTTTTAAGCAAATAAGTTATGCTTATAAAATCCAGGAGCAATGATTCTGCTGGGTAAAAAAGTGTGATATTTATATAAGTCTGGATAATTATTTATTTTCTTTGCATACTATCATAATTATTCTATCTGAATCCTATGACATAGCTTACAAAATAATAGTATTGTTTTGCTTTTAGCATAATTAAACCATCAACTTCAACAACCAGAGACAATGGCCTTTCACTTCAGTAGCATGTAAGTGTAGAGCACAACTTTATAAACATTTTAATGATCTGAGGGGAGACTGAAATCCACTGTTGAATTGTTTCTGTAATAAGATACACAGTCTTAGTCTTTGGCTTTTAAGTTTACCTGGTATTCTGGAGAGAAAGTGTTCACAACATGGTAGTGGTTTCTGGCGTGTTACGGATCACAATTAATTTAAGACAGTGATGTGAAGGCCTGCTTAGATGTAAGCTTTTACTCCTCCATTTTGTCATCTGCATTTTGTTGATGTGTTAATTGGGCTCTTCAGTCTCCGTGGACTGTGTTCAGTGCTTTGCCTGGTAGTGTTCTTTGAATTCTGGTCCCAGCTGTCAGTCAAGCTATGAATCTGTTTTATTCAAAGAGTGGTTAATTTGCAGACATAACGCTCATCATTGATAACACAAGAAATATGTTGAATTCCTTTGACATACAGTATATTTACAACTGTTTGTATTTCTCTAGCTTTTCTTGTTAGCTTCTTTGCTCCAGTGAAATGGTGAAATGATACATCATGTGGCAGGGCTATAGTAACATGGCATTGCATGTGGTGAAAAGGCATACATTTTTCACAGCTCTCTTGTTATCATAATATTTTACTTGACCATTGCACTGGTAATGGCGGATTAAACAGACTTGTGGTACAATTGCTAATGTTGTCACAGCCAAAACCAACCTTAATGCAGTCAAAACAACATTGCATTGCTCACTTTGTTACTCTGGGGAGCACACATTTCCCTTAAATATGTCTTATAAAAACATGGCAGCAGTCTCTGACGTTTTAAATTTCTGCAGCTATGGGTGAACTGAAGTTTTGATTTTCAGTTATGGGTCAGAATGAATGAATCTAGCAAAATTAACCATTTGTATTCTCCTGTCGGGGATTGGATAGGGTTGGTGTGTGTCCTTAAATCCCAGACAGTCATTCTGGAGATTATTATTCATCAGTTAAGATCATTTATATTCTACATTTCCTCTCCCTTCAGGCCTCTTAACTTGGAAATGGCTTTTTGGCCCCTCAACTGGAAATTGTTTTTGTCAGATGAGAGTTATGAAAGTGACTTTTTGGCCCTGTTCGATGTGCACGACACATCGCCTTAGTGCGAGGGAAAAAGCAGCTTTCTTCACAAAGTCCTCTCTCACTCTCATTAGGAGTAATGAATGAGTTAAATCACACTGCCCCCCTTCTTTGTCCATGTTAGATTTCATGCATCATAGTCAGAGATGTTGATTTGAGAGATGCTGCGGGTTCTTGCCCTGCTCTCCTACCCTAGAGACAAATGCAGATAAATATTTGACATGGATAGTCAGACTAGCTTGCGTGTGCGAGATGGGTTGATGGTTTCTCCATGTTTTGATTAGTCATCCATAAGTGCTTCCCCACCCACGCACACGTGTTGAGCCGTAACACTCCCAGTATACGCAGCCACGATGACTAATTTGTGTACCAGTGTACATGAGATATTAATGGCAGAGCTTGACTTTGGTGCCCATTCTGCGTTGCTATTGTCATGAAAGACAGCTTATCTCTGAAGAGAGAGCTGTGTACTGTTAATTATGATGGCCTACTATTCTATTGAGAAATCTTTTGAATGAGATGAGAGAAAGCATTTTATATAATTAAGGATATCGATATGCAGATTTTTCTTTCCCTTGCCTGTTTCTTGTCTTTTGAAAAATTGTAAATTGGCTGTAATGCTGCTAGTTCCACTGTTATTCCAATAAACCAATCTCTGACACATCAACTCATGTTGAGTTACTACTGAAAGGCGTTCAGCATAGCAAATCGGAAGAGCATTATGACTGCGACTTTGTCGTGCATCACAATCGTTTGTGTCTGTCACAAACGTGAAAGCCCAAATCCGCATCACTTTTAAGCTGCTCCCAACGGGTGGACCTCAGCTTCTCTTCATTAAAATGTCCCCTCGCAGGGTGTGAGGTGCCAAAGGATCTTTTGACACATGCACAGATGGGGGGAGGGTGGGGTGGGGGTCTGCTGCTGAATGTTTTTTTGTGGAGAGACACCATGTGCTGGCGATGCTGAATGCTGGCTGGATGCAGACATGTGGCCGTGCTCGTCTCAGCCCGTCTCCACAGCACTCTGCTCTGCACTCCACCTCATCTTTCATGTCAGGATTTCACTGACGTTTTATTATGAGAATCGAATGGGGCATTGCAGGAACAGGCCAGATCAGATAGGGTTGAAGGCTGACTTTTATACTAAATAGTTTTAAGTGGAAAATATGTATGATTGTTATGTTTTGGAAGTAGATGGTGAAATATCCCAGAGTCAACCATCCACTGCGACACAGATTTCTCTCTCTCTCTTTTTCTCTCTCTCTCTTTTTCTCTCTCTCTCTTTCTCTCTCCCTCTTTCTTTTTCTCTCTCTTGCCTCCCTAATTCTATTTCAAAGACACGATGGTAGATGCTTCCAGGATCCCCCTTTCACAAAAGTCGATGATGGTCAGATGGTGCTGTGCCCTCAAACTAAAAAAAAAAAAAAAAAACTCAATATGTTTAAACCACTCTCACGCAAAATGCAATCACTCTCGGGCTT
This sequence comes from Alosa sapidissima, assembly GCF_018492685.1. Classification (NCBI taxonomy): domain Eukaryota; kingdom Metazoa; phylum Chordata; class Actinopteri; order Clupeiformes; family Clupeidae; genus Alosa; species Alosa sapidissima. The sequence continues at coordinate 8,717,787 of NC_055959.1, read as the reverse complement.
GCAAATCAGAGGAGGCAAATCCAGTGTGTCCTCCAGGCTCCTGCCTTTATTAGCCTTCTGTGGGCTGTGAGCTGGCTCTCCCTCGACTCTCCAAATCCCCAGAAGGGTCAGCAAGATGGAGTGAAATCAACTGCCATGAGGGCAACCCTTCACCTTGGTTCATAGGGAACAGGTGACACATTTAATTTAGGCCAAAGGGGCAACAGAAGAGCTGAGATTTAATTAGTGGTGTCCCGTTTATGAAAGCCAATCACAGATAAACACACTGATTAGGCCGATGTTTGAGTTTGATTAATCTCTGTGCAGCGGGTTTGCTGTATATCCTTAGGCCAGCTGTTTAGAGAGTGTTTAGGGAAACGACATGGAACTAATAAGACTTGTGCAGTCCACCAACTATCCTGCAGGGCTTGTTTTTTATTCAGAGGCATTTTTATTTCTAAGATGGTGCCTGAATGTAATGTTCGCTACACTACAGTGCCTCCAGGTCTCAAGGAAGCCAACCTTGTTTTGGCATCCATCACAAAATGATATTCATTATCGCACCGATGAAAGCTTACTCTGAAATACATAGGCCCTCGCCTGGCTCGCATCCAGACACCACACACACCGAATCAGGAACACTATTGCAAGCCTCTGTGCGGTTGGGATATTGGAACTGTTGGTTCTAATAAGTCTTTTCTCTCATGGGTTTGACATTAGTCTGTTGGCAGTACTGCTGAATGTTTCTCTTCTTTACTTTACCTCTCTTGGTGTTGTATGGATCTGCTCACAGGTATTTCAGCTTTATGTTCACCATTCCTCACTGTTAAAATGTTTATGGTGTGTCTGTGTGTGTCTGTGTGTGTGTGTGTGTTT
>NC_055959.1:8671932-8711932 GCF_018492685.1 Alosa sapidissima | reverse complement strand
GAGTCCGGAGTCAGATTCTTCACATTTATCCACATGGCCATCAGATACACACTTCTTGACAATTCTGTCGACTAATGATTCGTGTAATGCATCCCCAACCAGAGATTAATGTCTCTGAAACTAAAGAAGGTCAGTGTGAGAATAGCTCGTTTGATCAGGTCTGAAATGAGAGGAAAGTAAACAGAACAGAAGAGGAAGAAGAAGAAAAAAGATTGAGCTACTTCCTATGTTTCTTGTGAAGTGCACTCTATAAATGAAACCTAGCCTCAACATAATATCCCATGTCGTAAGGGAAAGTATTTTAATAGCACTGTCATATTTGGTCACATTGAAGGGTGCATTCAGTCCTCGTGCATCTCAGCTGCGAGTTTCAGTGGCATAGTGCGCTTCTTCTCTCTCTCTCTCTCTCCCCCCTCTCTATCTCTCACACTCTCTCTTCCTCTCTCTCTCTCTCTCTCTCTCTCTCTCTCTCCTCTTCCTCTCTCTGCCTCTCTCTGCCGGAGTGGGCTGTGTCCCGCGGCTCTGTAGTTTGGATGCCCGGTCTTGGCTGGGCCGTGCCTAGCCAGGCCTGCTGCCCAGCAGAAAGACGGCATGGGGCTTCACCTTGTGGGCTCTTATTTTAGCAAAGGTTCGCGTGCCCACGTACAGTCCCTTATATAGAAGCCCTGCCTGGTGCCCCATGTGCCACCCAGCCAATGAGAAGCCGGTCAGGTAGTTCTGCTGATTGAGCGGTAGAAAGAGATTAGAGATTTTGGAAATAAAACAAAATCCATGGTGGTGGGGGACGGTTGTGTGTCTTTTCCGGGCCACACAGGTCGAGGGGATAGTTTGGCCACCGCTTCCATCTCTCCCCAGCAGTGCGGTCATCCTTCATATGACAGGACCACACACACATGCACACACACACACACACACACACACACACAGCGTTGGGCTTGTTTTGCAGTCGTTCAGGCGGCGGCGCCTGTATTTACACGCGCGTGTTTGTTGTCTCTGTGTGAGTAAGAGAGAGAAAGAGAGAGAGAGAGAGAGAGAGAGAGAGAGAGAGAGAGAGAGAGAGAGAGAGGGAGAGAGAGAGAGTGCGTCGCTCCTCACTGTTTGTGTGACTCCGCCGCGTCGCTTCCTAATTAGGTAAATTATCAGCGTCCGAAGCGCCGAGCTCACCCCCAAACGCGCCATGCCAAGGTATCGGAGGATAAATCTCGCCGTGTTTTAAATTGCGCATTCCTTTGTCTGCGCTGGGGGAGCGCAGTGTTATTGTTTGTAAGCATTCCTGTTTGGAGCGGATCTGGCCCGGGCCCATGCAAACTGTCCAAATGGAGCAGCCTGTACTGGCTAGCCTGCCTGCCTGCAGCCTCTCAGCTCCGGCAGGGACATGAAGAGAGACAGAGGGAGAATAAGATTATGCGGCGATCAGGGAAGAGAGAGAGAGAGACCGAGAGAAAGAGAGAAGGGGAAGGTAAGAAAAGTGAGGCATCTGCGAGACAGAGGAGGAGAAGAATGGGGGGGCATAACCCCCCCCCCCCCCCCACACACACACACACACACACACACATACACAAACACACATTCCCGTGTGGCGTTTTGCACCTCACATGAAACATGGCCTGTGCCACCGCTCCATTTTCCTGCTGAATTTTCCTGCTTTAACCTTTTTTTTACGCGGGGCCCTTTCAAGTGAGCACTCTAGTTTAGAGAGTGTGTCATGCAGGGTTTAGACTTATATAATGGAGAGGAGTCAGCATGGGGCCGACGCTCCAAAAACTTGTGAAACCGCATGAAAGAAGACAGAGGAACATTCTCCCGTGTGTTTATACACGGTGAAATATAGACTGTTAATCTTTGCGGCCGAGAAACTTCTGCCGAAGGTCCAAACATTTATGGATCTGCATTGTCCTGGTCGGCGACAGGGCAGAAAGGTGTGAAAAGCCAAGCCCTCAAGCAGTGGAAGTGTGTGTGTGTGTGTCTGTGGGGGGGGGATTTTGTGAAACGTGACAATTAAGGTAGTTTATCACTGGGGCTTCGCGACGGCTCTCCCTGATGAGAGCCATTTGATTACCTTGTAATTGAATCTTTTAAAAATAATGAGGACCTAAAAAAGATTGTTCATAGTTGTAATGACACCTGGATGCTAGCCCAGAACCAGGCCCGGTCGTATTCCATACGCCGGTGCATTTGGGTTTATGGATCCTTCCAGGCACCCTTAGACACAAACGGAATATAAAATAAGGGGATTTCCTCGGTGGATAGGCAAATGGGTTGTCGCTGTCCACATGAATATGCTCTTGTTATCGAATAAACAGAGAGATGTTGGACGGGGACCATGCATCTGGGGGCTGTAGACAGCGATGCGCTAATCATGGAGAGGTGCTAACATCTGTTTGGAGAGGGCCAGAGACAGAGGTGGGGAAAGACATAACTCAAAACAAGAACACAAAACAGCCCATGACCTCAAGAGTGTTACTCAACACTCCGTCCAAGTGGTGCAAGGCATGAGGAAACAGGGGCTGCTGCGGAAGTGGAGGGGCATGTGTGCCACTCCTTGACTCCGAACAAGGCTCTTTCTCCTCCGGTTCTCCTCCCTGGAGAACCCCCTGTATTCCCCCTCTGCGTGTGTCTAAAATGCGCGGAACAGTCACATCTGTGCAAACAATGCAATTTTAATACTGGGTAGAATGGAGGTTGCCAAGTCACCCATGCTGTCTTTTTTTTCTTCTTCTTTTTGTCTTGAGCTCTTTTGATGGTGAGGAGGGAGCTTGGGGCTTGCACTGTTAGTGCCAGCGTGGAGGGGAAACTTATCCCTGACAACAAGCGCTGCTCACTTGTCCAATCGTTTGTGCAGTTTGTCAGCATGCTGTGTCTCTCTTTTACAGGCTTATAGTTGGCCTAATAATAATCTTCCCCAGATGATGAATAAATGTTGCATTAAAATGGTGTTGCCTGAGAGATGATAAATGTATCACTTTAGCAGGAGTCTTTTGTTACCATCTCGGGCCTAGCATTGAGGTGCATCAACAACAACAGAGAAAAAACAGATGTAATGTGGAAATGGCAGTGAAGAAAGAGATCAAAATCAAAGAGAAGCCCCTTGATGCTCCTCATTTAAGATAATTAAGCGCATCACCATGGACCCACTGAGCCACCCCCCACCCCCCACACCCCCCCAGAAGAAAAGTAATTAAGAGGCCAGTTGCCTCTGCCAGGGAGCGTTCGTTCAGCTTTATGCACAGGTAGTCAGGAGAGCTCCTTACCTTGCCAAGAGGCCATCCTGCTACTTTCACAGTCATAAGCACCTGCATTAATTTCAGGCCCGGTTCCCTCATTGGCGCTGAAGGGAGACGCGCTTATGGTTACAACTTCATATTTCATTTCAATTATTTTGTTGTTGTTGTTGTTGTTGTCTCCTGTTTGTTTACTTTGGCGAGGAATTGATGGAGGTATTTGACTTTTGGCTTAATTCAAATTGGCTGTCCCTTGCCTGTGAGCGTGCCTCGCAGGCCTGTGTAGCATTTGACTGTGAAATGGAAGAGTGGACTGCCGCGTGTGGTGCTGGGTCTGTCATTAGATTTAATTGAGGTCATGATGCAGAGGACTTAGGCATTAGGGAATGTTTTCCTTCAAGGATAGAAAGCAAGGAGAGAGTTCCCTCTCTCTCCCTCCCTCTCTGTCTGTCTGTCTTGCTTTCTCGGTCTCTCTCTCCCTCTCCCTGTCTATCTGTCTGTCTCTCTCTCTCTCTCCCGAGGTGAGGTGAGCAGTTCGGTCTCCTGCGGACATTTGAATTACTGCACAGGGCCCCATCGCTCAGTTGTTTGTTTTAAATAATTGAATTAAGGCTGGAACTCAGCAAAGCCTGTCTGCGTAATCCAAGTGACAGGCACTTATGACGTTTATTTAATGCCCACGTTGGCGCATGCTAGTTTCTGAACACTTAGTTATGCTGTGGCACAGAGCGTGTGTGCCCGGAGCAGTTGTTAAATAATTCAGCAGTGATATAGGGTTAAGGAACCCGAAGAACCGTGACATGTATGCTGTAAGACAGGCGCGTATGACTGAGGGAACTATAGTTAGAGCACTGTGTGTGTGTGTGCATGCATATGAATGTCTGTGTGTGTGTGTGTGTATGCATGTGTGCATGCATATGAATGTCTGTGTGTGTGTGTGTGTGTGTGTGTGTGTGTGTGCGCGTGTGTGTGTGTGTGTGTGTGTGTGTGTGTGTGTGTGTGTGTGTGTGTGTGTGTGTGTGTGTGTGTGTGCGCGCGCACGTGTAATTAAGCTCGCGAGAGAGTGAGTTCCTGTTTGTGTCTGCACCCATATGTGTGTGTGCGTGTGTGTGTGTGTGTGTGTGTGTGTGTGTGTGTGTGTGTGTGTGTGTGTGTGTGTGTGTGTTAGTCATCAGGGTTCTGTACCGTGGGCAGATGATCTCGCAGAGGGAGGCGAGCTCAGGGCCTCAGCATGTTCCTGCACAGCAAAGCAAAGCACACGCTGGCTCTGCTCTCTCAGACCGACACAGGGAGAGAGGAAGGGGAGGCAGAGGAGACAGACACATGAAAACACAGGGCAGAGCGAGAGACATAGAGAGATGGAAGGAGAGAGAGAGAGAGAGAGAGAGAGAGGGAGGGAGGGAGGGATGGAGGGATGGAGGGAGAGAGAGGGGAGAGGAAAACAGAGTGAGAAAACAGGACAGGAACATACAGAGAGTGAGAGAGAGAGAGAGAGAGAGTGAGAGAAACAGACGGAGAGCCAGGAAAGAAAGAGAGAGAAAGAGAGAGAGAAAGGGACAGAGACTGTCCTGTCAGGCCCACGACCCTCAGCTGACGTAATGGTGACAGGAGCTGGGTGGGGGCGTGTTTGTGTGTGTGTGTGTGTGTGTGTGTGTGTGTGTGTGTGTGTGTGTGTGTGTGGGTATCAGCTTCTTCCTTTGAGCTGGTGAAGGAAGCTGGTTTAATTGGGCCCCAGGCGAAAGCCGGCAGAGCAAAAGGCTCGGTTCAGATGGCTGGAATCTGGCTCCTCTGCCGCAGTCTGTGGAGCTGGTAACCACGGCAACGTTCACCCAGGATAAAAGCCAGTGCAAGAGCATACACATGCACACATACGCACACTCTTCCTCTCTCTCTCTCTCTCTCACTCACACACACACACACACACACACACACAGACACACACACACACACACACACACACACACACACACACACACACACATTCACACAGAAGAAGATCAACTTTGGCCTTGATAGCAAAAAGGAAAAAATTCTCTCTTCGTCTGTGTTTATGTTTCATCTGGAAGCCATTTATGAGCAGAAATCAGCTTTGCATACACACAGTCACTCTAAAACATACACACACACACACACACACACACACAAACACACTCTCTCTCTCTCTTTCTCTCTCTCTCTTACACACACACACACACACACACACACACACACACACACACACACACACACACACACACACACACACACACACACACACACACACTCACACACACACAGGGTGTTACCTCACTGCAGATAGGAGTTTGTGTAGAAGTGCAGCACACCTGTGACTGCCCCTGCAGTCTACTGTGAACTCATACACAGTCATATGAGTCACACTTGTCCCCAGCGGACGCAAAAGTGGTCTCTTATTAAATAGAGACAACCCTATCACCAACACCACCCCCCCCCTCCCCACCCAGACATCAGTTTAATTATGTGCTGCCGTGAGTCACCGTGGAGTCGGACCCCCAGTGCGCCCAGCATCACCATATTTCTTCTAGAGCAAGCAGTTCTCTGGCACGACCCTGGCCAAAAGGCGGAACTTAATTTGGTTTTGCCGAGAAATCTTAAAATGGCCTTGGCTATTGCTCAGCATCATTCCAAGTGATGTCAAAAGGCTCTCTACCTGACACAGACGAACAGCAAGAGTTCCCATCACGAGGGACAGAAAGTTCCACTGGTCGTATTTTTGGAACAGGGAGTCTATTTTTGGACAGGCTCAGTGGTGCCATTTATAATGTGACGGAATATAAACATAACAAAGGCAGGCACTCAGGAGGAATATGCATACAGACCTCTTGGGGATGATGATGGTGAAGATGAGGATGATGATGGTGATAATGGATATGATGAAGATTATGATGATGATAATGGTGGTGATGACAATGACAAATATGAAAAGGATGATAATGATGATTTATAATGTAAGGACAGGGGGGATGTAAATCCGGAGACCTCGGCATCTCTCTGGGCTCCCTCCTGAAATTGAGCACGCTCCCAGTCGAGGGGGACTCCCTGAAGCAACCCCCCACCCGCCACACACATACTGTACACACACACACACACACACACACACACCAACCCCACACCCCTCCTCGTCAAACCTGAACATTGCCCCTCGCAAACTCATTAGCAGTTAATACTGGCCATGAATCTCACCCCCCAGCTCCTCAAGAGACCTGACACTGGTCAGGATGAGTTGTGGTCATGGTGGCGGAAAGCAAGGGGCACACGGAGCCTGTTGAGATATGAGAATGCATGAGTGTGGGTTTGCCTGTAAGCACAGACTTGCTTGTGTGTGTTTGTGTGTGTATGCAGAACAGAGTTGATGATGGTGTCGACATTAGCAGACCACCACTTCCATTTTGCCTATGTAGGAATTAGGCACACACACACACACACACACACACACACACACATATATATATGCACCATAAAAAACAGCACCTAGGCACCGCCACCTTATCTGCATTGTCTGATCGCCTGGGGATGCATGTTTTGTTGGAAGCTTGGCTTGCCGTGCAGTGGCTGATTGTAATGGTTGGTTCCGTCTCCACTCACCCCCCCCCCCCCCCTTCTATTATTCAATAAACCGGCTATAAAATTAAGCTGCTGTTCTCTCTATGCTGCAAGCTGTTGACCGTTTGCTACTTCTGCAGATTGTCTTTATGGCTGCTATATATTGGGCTAAGGGAGTGCAATCAACAGCGGGCCAGAAGAAAATGATTGCACCCAGCAATTGGAGTTGAAGGAAAGGCTTTATTCAGTATGCTAAAACAACGTGTGAGGAGAGGGAAGTGATTTGGTGGGATTTGTTTGAAACCACTGTAGCCTACATAAAAGTCAGAAAACAAATCACTCTAGTGTTTATTCACACGATTAACACGAACGGTGGAATGTTTGTAGACAAGGTTTTTAAACACGTGCACTGGAAGTGCTCCACTCCATATGATCAGTGGTGTTGTTTCGTAGAAAGCTGCATTCTTGAGGGCAGCTTGTTGGGATCCTCGCATGCTTGCGACCGTTGTTTGTCACGCGTTCACCACTGGTGTCCGAGCTTATTAATCACAGGATATTTGGGTCCCAGACTGACAGCACTGACCTTTCCTTGTAGTATGATGATATCTTTTGCTGCAGGGGAAGGGAATATTTAAGGGAACGAAGATGCGAAAAAGTGAAAGCGTAAATGCTGTCAGAGAGAGACTGATGTATCACTCCCCCCCACCTCCCAACACCCCCCCCACCTCCCTCCGCCTCCTTTGCCAGCAGCTGGTGGAGAATTCTGGAGGTGGAAGGGGTGGACATCTATCACAGGGGCTGCTGGTCGGAACTGTGAGGTCATGATGCACTGGGTGCAGGACTGAGGTATTTAGCCACACACACACACACACACACACACACACACACACACACACACACACACACACACACACGTACAGCCACACCCAGACACATGTATACACACCCGGCAGTCATGAAGAGCAAGAGAGGTGTAGAGAAAGAGGATGGGAGAAAGGGAGAGAGAGATAGAAGATAGAATAGAAGGAGATAAGTAGAGAGATAGATCATAAAGAAATAGAGATAGAGAGAGAAACAGAGATAGAGGATGAAATAGCGAGAGAAATAAAATGATAGAAGACGAAATACAGAGAGCAAGTGAGAGAGAAAGAGAGAGAGAATATGAAACATTGAGAAAGATAGTGAATGTGGAGTGGAAGATAGTGAATGTGGAGTGGAAGATAGTGGATGTGGAGTGGAAGATAGTGAATATGGAGTGGAAGATAGTGGATGAAACACAGAGAGAGATATACAGTATAGAGAGATAGAGGGTGAAACAGAGTGAGAGAAATGGATATAGAGGATGAAACAGAGAGGGAAATAGTAAGATATAGGGAGAAATAGAGAGAATTACAGGTAGAGGGAGAGAGAGAAGCAGAGAAAGAGGATGAAATAGAGAAAGGAAGAGAAAGAGAGAGAGAGAGCTGCTGGGTAGTTTTCCTTCCACTCTGCAGCAGTGCACTAACCTCCTGTACACACACGTCAGGAGGCCCTTAGGTTTTAATGTGGGGAGTGCACACACACACACACACACACACACACACACACACACACACACACACACACACACACACACACACCTACTGCTGGGTAGTATTCCCGCCTCTCTGCAGTAAAAAACAAAGTAAATTCTTGTACCCAGGCATCGGTAGGTGCAGAGCCTGAGGCGCTGAGCAGCAGTGTACCGCCACTGGAAGAACACCGCGGACCCGCCGCTTGGAGAGCCCACATCCTTTATCCATCCTATTTCCCTACCGCTCCCTGCACTGCCACACTTTATCAGGTCAATAAGGTCTGTTTAGTTTGTCAAGAGCTGCGCTGCTAAGTTCGGTCAGCTGTGGTCAGCCAGCGGAAGATGAGAAATGTGCCGTGCAGAGCTCACACGGCAGTAGCAATGCGAGGGAGGGAGAGAGAAAGAGAGAGTGAGAGAAAGAGAGAGAGTCTGTTTTAGACTGGGGTGGACTGTTTGCAAAAGTCACACTGTAGGTACGCAGGCTGCATTTCATTGTGGGTATTTTTTAGACAGCAGGGCACTTGGGTTTGTGGCTTTGCTTTGGGAGACATCAGTCCTGCAGGGTCAGTCATGCAGAGCCAGGGGGTCCTCACATCCTCATCCCCCCAGGCAGCCTGGGCTGAGTTGTATTCAGATGTTTGTTTGTTTGTTTGTTTTTAAAGCATGACTCCGATGTGTGTGTGTGTATAAGGGGGTGCTTCTCTGAAAAAAAAAACAGTTTGTATTAAAGCTGGACATACAAACCTTTCCTGGAAATATTATATTGCCTTGAAAAAGCATGGAGACAGGCACTGTGTTGGGAGACTGATGGTCTGGGTTTTTATGGCTGCTACAGTGGGACAAGACCCCACTATGACAAGCCAGTTCTCCCTAGATGGCTTCAACATTGCCTTCTTTGTAGTCTTCATTGCCTTCGCTGATGGGACAGAATATTTACAATTGTAGTAAGGAACACTGTGTATTATATATCACCACATTCATTAAACCAATGAAGCGAGGAAAATATGCATTTGCATTTTAATGATAAAAATGTTTTAACACTGTATTTTGCCAGTGTTTTATGTAGAGACTCTGATTCACACAGCCTGGATCAGATGGTCAGGAGTTTAAAACGTCTGAGATTGTGGTTTGCAAAAAGAGGCAAAAAATAATAGCCTAGCATAACCTTAGCGGAGCACGGAGTGCCATCGATTCAGATCAAATAAAAAGTGATTCGTTTTAACAAGTACTTAAGTAACGAAGGCATGCCAGATTTATTATAATCTTCCCCCGGTGTGGAAGAGGGATGATTTTTTAATCTCTCCTAATTCAAATGAGTTTATCTTCATTCACATCGAGCTGAATTTTATGGTTTCTCAGGGCCAGCAAAGAGCGGCGAGGTCTTTATATAGGAGAGCGGAATATTGTATTTCACAGCGATGATCTAGCTAGCATGATGGGCAAGGCTCTCGTGCAAAGTGTGGTTTTATGAGATTTGTGACTGGACAGTCACATGTGTGAGGAAGGACTGTATTATCAAGCTGCTGGACATATGAAAAAGAGATTAGTCTGTGTGCCACCACAGTGGATGGAAATAGGTAAAAAGTGCAATCACAATATACTCTGTTGTTCTTCGTATCAATACTGATTTATTCCAATGTCAGTGCAGTAAAATTAAATTGATGTGAAATGTCAGAGGATTGGCTTATTTCTTATTTCAATTTACATGAAGATAATTACTTCTTTTGTCCCTTTTGAGCCGATTGGCCAGACCAGTAAAAATGTTCTGCCTACATTGTTTTGGCAGTATGACATGAAAGTATGAATTGGTCACGACCTGATGTTGTCAACCCCCCACACCCCTTCACAAACTTGGCCTCGTACCAGACTTGATTTTCCGCCACTCTTCATCTTGGATGGATCTCATCCTCAGTGGCCTTGATTAGAAAGCAGCAACACTAGAAAAGAAGATTAGTCGCCAAATGACGTTACAGGCGATGAAAAAACCACAGTGGACAAACAAACAAGCAAGCAAGCAGACACATAAACAAACAAACAAACAAACAAAATATTAAACCGAGCCCAATCATCACAGCACAGCACACACAGGGTGATAACTCTTTCCTACCGTGCTGTCAATAACACCAAGCATAAAAGACATGCAGAGACGCTCCTGAAAGCCAAACAGCATTGCAGACGGTGAAACTGGGGCAGTGGATGGACAAACAAACAAACCAACCAACAAACAAACACAAACCAACAAAGAACAAAACATTAAACCAAGCCCAATCATCTCAGCAGCACAGCATGGCATGGCATAGCATAGCACATCTTAGCACACACACAGTGACAACTCATTCCTATAGCTTGCTGTCAATACAAGCGTGCAGGAGAAATGTGGAGAGAGTGGCTCCTGAAGGGCTGTCAGGAGGAATGTGCGTCGCTGTCCATCTGGTAGGCCAGCCTTGGAGAGTGGCGACACACATGGCTTCCTGCCTATGCCTCCTCAAGTGTGTGACAGACCACAGTTAGCCGAAGACAGCGCCCTGGGATTTAGAAAGAGAGGAGGCGTGCTGTGTGTGTGTGTGTTTGTGTTTGTGTGTGTGTGTGTGTGTGTGTGTGTGTGTGTGTGTGTTTGTGTGTGTGTGTGTGTGTGTGTGTGTGTGTGTCCCTCACAGACAGAGCCCTGTCCTCAGTTCCTTGCAGAGCAGAAAAGATTCCGAATCCAGCTGACAGCCCCCTGCCTTCGTTAAAAACGATTGGCTGAACTTAATTAATGCCTTTTAATTTTTCTCTTTTTTTAATTTCTCCTCTCCCTGCTTATTTTCGCACTGGCAGCCATGCAGGGAACAGCCTTCAACAGAAAAGAAAAAAAGAGAGAAAATACAACTCTCTCGAATGAACTTGTCAGACTGGTCTGTCTTTGTGAGGGAAAAACAGCACAGCTAGCGGTGTCACCTGACGACGCCACAGCAGCAGGTAGCCTAGCTTAAGCGACGCTAACGTTAATTCCCAGATATGAGGCCATCTTAAGAAGAGACGAGCATGCGATGAAGCATCAAGCCCCAGTAATGGGGAGCGAAATGTCTGAGTGCAAATATTTGATAAGGCAGCTATGAGTTATTTATTAACCCTCTCTGCGCACGGTTCAGAGCTGCTCAGCCAGGCATAGGCTCATTAAAGGGGAGTGTGTGTGTGTGTGTGTAGGAAGAGGGGGCTGGGTGTGTGCCCTGGTCACTACCATAGAGGCAGTGAAGGGGCCTCAGAGGTGTGCTTGGTTCTCTCGGTTGGTCTGACTGTGATCTGCGAGCGAGGTGATCATAGCGGCGGCGGCGGCGGCGGCGGCGGCTCAAGGGCCCTGACGGGAGGCTGCGGTGTGACACTGCAAACGTGGCGCCGCCGCTTTCATCCCCGCAGGCCGGGAGAGGGAGGAGTGTGAGCGAACTGGTGGAAGGGAAACCTTTGAGCCTTCACACTTTCCCTCCTTTCATGTCTTCTTCTTCCTGCTCTTCCTCTCCTTCCTCTTCTCCTACTCTCTCTCTCTCTCTCTCTCTCTCTCGCTCTCTCTCTTGCTCTGTCTCTTTTCAACTCCTTTTTCTACCTATTTGTCTGTGTTCTCAGCATTTCTCTAACTTTCTCCTTAAGTCTTCTTATGTATGTCTCCTCCCTTTTCTCTCTCTCTCTGTCTCTCTCTCTCACTCACTTTCACTCTCTGTCCCCATCTCTTTTCTTTCTAGACTATTTCTTCGTAATTCTTTTCTTTATCAGCATTTCTCTACCTCTCTCCTTCTGTATCTTTATGTATGTCTCCTCCCTTCTCTCTCTCTCTCCTTCTCTCTCTCTCCCTCTCTCTGTCCCCATCTCTTTTCTATCTATTTCCACATGAGTCTTTCCTCTCAGCATTTATCTGCCTCTCTCCTTTAGTCTCCTTACGAATGTATCCTCCTCTCTCTCTCTCTCTCTCTCTCTCTCTCTCTCTCTCTCTCTCTGTTTTGTGACTCCATCAGCTCCTTGACACGCTCCTGCAGCAGGGTGGCAGGTGGGATACAGCAGGCAGCCTCACTGTGCCTATTGAAATGGCCGACTGGCCCTCCTGGGTGGTGTGGAGCTCACGTGGGCTTTCATCCCCCTGACATCTGTGGCAGAGCCACACCGGGCAGCCTCTACGTGGCACCACTAGGCCTGCAGCCTCTACGGGGCACCACCAGGCCTGCAGCCTCTACGGGGCACCACCAGGCCTGCGCAGGGCCCTGGGGTCGAGCGCTGCTATGAATGCCAGCTTTGTAACATACCTCCACCATGATTTACCCCAAACGTCCAGCTCATGCGCGCATGCATACACACACACACACACACACACACACACATTAACACTCTCACACACTCACAACTACGTAATTTGCCGTCACTGGCTGGAATGTGTGTGTGTGTGTGTGTGTGTGTGTGTGTGTGTGTGTGTGTGTAGGTCACAGGCCTGGATGGCTAGCTTTGCTACTGGACTGCCTCTTAAGAGCAAGAGCTCTCAGACCTACTGGCCTCTGTTCACTATTAGTCATTATTAGGGTAATGAACGGTTGTGTGTGTGTGTGTGTGTATGTGTTTGTCTATGTGTGTGTATACGTGAGTGCGTCTGTGAGTGGATGATGACTCAAAGAGATGCAGCTGCTGTGTCAGGCATTGGGAATGGCTGTCCGAGAGGAGAGCAGACAACTCTATACAAATCACGGGCCAGACGATTTAAAGCAAAGGAGAGCTGAAGGAGAAAACATTGGCAAGGATCACAGGCCCATCTCTTATATGCCTTGTGAAAGCCCCGACAGTGGATATGTGGACGACTGCTTAGTCCTTAGTGGACTAGGGGCCGGGGTGGGGAAAACATAATAAAGGAGTCTTTGTGTGATCTAGTTCTGTGGTGTTTGCTGGCACCTGTGTTTCACTCTCTTGAAGGGGACATTCCATATGACTAACACAGAGCTTGGTAAATGGATATCCTGTCCTCTCACCGCAAACACGGGTTTGATAGGAGTGACCTGACACACTTCCGTGTGGCCAGGTCAACTTCCGCAAGCGCTCAGATGACACTCGGCGCTCAAAGCTCGTCTTACCGAGCCTTAGCTCCGCTGTTTGTGTCGGCGTAGTTAGTGGAACAGGCCACGGCTCTGGTGGTGGAGGCAGTGAAATCTATCAGGGGTGCTTTCTGACTAGCCTGGAGAAAAGCGTAGGTGTCTGCATGTGTGTGCGTGCAGTGGAATCGGAATTCTCATTCAAGCAGATGCACAGTCATAAATCTCCATGGCAACCAGGGGGCTAATTGTGCGATTTCCCGTCTACTGCAGCCGTGATAGTAGAAGGTCTCTCTCTCTTTCTCTCTCTCTCTCTCTCTCTCTCTCTCTCTCACACACACACACACTGATATTTGGTGCAGGAAGGTTCAAGCTGGAGCTGTTGAAGGGAGTTTAATGAAATCTAAGTGTAGGCCTAATACTATACAATATTTTTCAAAAGGTGTAATATGTAGCTTTCTGGGGCTCTCAGTTTTGCGGTGCTGATTACACTATCAGGTTTAGTTTGCATTGTATTTCCTACCCACGGGTTTGCATTGTACAGTACGGTTTACATTTTTCTAAAGGTATTTATATGTAATATATTTTTATTACCTGTTTATAAACCGAAATATTTCATATATAGTTATAGAAGAAAAATCTGAAAGGTATTTCAATATGTATATAACCCAAAACCCACAAAACATAACTTTTCCTCTTCCTTGAAAATGCAACATTATGGCGGGTCTGAAAATATTTCTTTTTTTACATCAAAAATAGCACAATGCACCTTTAATCTGGGGCCTTATATTTCTGCTCAGCATGGCCAACATGAGGCCAGGAGACACATTGGAGATTTATGTGAACCATATATATGGTTAACCATATAGGCTTGGTCCATGGGTGATTTGTCTTGTGGATTGGAACTCGCTGATGTCCTGCAATCATGCATTAGTCCTTACTTTCATTTTGACCTTTGACCTCCCGTGATGGCAATGCCTGATTAGCTGATAGATTGCTGGTTGATGGGTTTTTTCCATGTCATCTCCAGCATAACATTCACTGCAATGCAGTGTAGTTTGATCAGTCATCTGTTGGAACAGATGTCTTTTTTGTGTGCACTTACATGCTGTTATTTTTTAAGTGTGTATATTTTTTAAATAATTTACATAATTTTGACATCACAACATGTATAATTATGATGAATATGTTGTAGTAGTTGCATGATTGAATATGTTGTTGTAGTTGCATGATTACGCACAGACCTACCAGATGGCGAGCCAGAATCTTAAACCCAGTTTCTCCCTCTCCCTCCCTTTGACCAAAGCTCCCAGCATGCGGGCTTCTTCTCCAAAACACTCTCCACTCAGCGTGGAGCCAAGATGCTAAATACTTGCGTGTGTGTGTGTGTGTGTGTGTGTGTGTGTTTGTGTGTGTGTGTGTGTGCCTGTGCCTGCTTCTGTGATGAATGTATTATCTGCTTGCAAAAAATCAATTTCCTATGCCCAGCTGAAAAAATAGAAGTTCAAGTTACAGGGTGTTTTTTTTTTTCAGTAAAAGCATGTGTTGGGCGGGATTATATGTTTCAGGTTGGAAGCATGGCATCTCTCTCTTTGTCTCATGTATTTGCAAAAACTCTGTTTATCTTTTCATCTGTTCATGCTTCGCCATGTGCAATCTTTCACTGTGTGCTTGCTTCTCTCCAAAGAGCATGCAATGCTGAACAATAAGCCTCATGTGAAGAGGAGAATAGAGAGAGAGAGAGAGAGAGAGAGAGAGATGTTTTCAGATTACAGACCGGCTAGATGAAATTATAGCTTTAGGAGATATCCACAGCTTGTGTTTACACACACACACACAAACACACACACACAGTATAGATGTAATTTGTTGATTTAATTGTCAGTGCATGCCGTCCTCCCGCTGTCCCCTTGTGCAATAACACAAAGACGAGCAGCCTTATAGATCACAGCTACAGTCATCTCTGCTGATGTGCTGACATTATTTATATATTTATATTTATTCCACAGTAATAATTTCTACATTTTAAATGCTAATACGGTCACACAAATGAAACAGCTTGCAGTTATGCATTCCTTATGCTGCGTTGAGAAAAAGGGCACTGGACTCAGTGGCAAGCCCCCTGTTCAGAGCTCTGTGTTCCTGACCCCATGTCCTGTGCTGCCATGGCTGCTGGGCAGGGGGACAGGTGTGTCCCTCTCCTGAGATGACGTGAGCTGGGCGGGGCCGGGCTGGGCCGCTCCTGGGGCTCGCTTGGCACTGGCCAACACTGAAGGGATTTAAAGACTCTGATTCATAATTCCTACACTGCAGAGAATAACACTGCAGATATGGTCTGTATATATTCGGTATATATATATATATATAGCATGCAATGATATCAGACCCACATTCTCAGTCATTAAAAGGCAGAGTATGGTAAGGGATCCACTATAGTGTGAAAGCAGAGCTCGGCTTTGAAATTCCTCACATTCATCAAATGAATCACAAAAAGAGCTCCTTCCTCCTTAGACCCATTTAGAGCAGTAGAATATGCTATTCACTCTAATGGTGTTTGATGTGTATTTTTTTCCCTTTCCTTGTGTGAAATGTGTATGTGTGTGCATGGACGTGTGTGTGTGTATGTGCATTTGTGTGTACATGTGTGTGCATTTATGTGTGTGTGTGTGTGTGTGTGCGTTTGTGTGCGTTTGTGTGTATGTGTGTGTGTGCGTGGTTGAGGTTTGAACGTGCGCGGCGTACAAGGCTGCAGTATCTCAGGCTCAGGCTTCACCCGCCTACACCAGATTAAGGAGCGCTGTGATGAGCCAATGGCAGCAGGATGCTGGGGGCTCGGTGGCGTGGCGTGGCGTGGCGTGGCGTGGCGTGGCGTGGCGTGGCGTGGCGTGGCGTGGCGTGGCGTGGCGTGGCGTGGCGTGGTGTGGAGGAGAGTGAGTCTCTCTCACTACATGCGCCCCACCACTGCCGCCGCCGCTGCTGCTGCTGCTACCACCACTGTGCTCTTTTCATTTAATATTCATGATCAAAAACACAGCTGATTTAACGCCGTGCACTTTTTTCAACCGACAACCACCTCAAACAACATCTGCAGAAAGCATCGACTCCCTGTATCAAATGCGCTGAACCCATTGTCTTAGGCTGATCCAGCCAAGGAGTCAGAGTAGGTGTGGGCTCGTCAGTGTGTGTGTGTGCGTGTGCGTGTGTGTGTGTGTGGTTCAGAGCAGTTAAAAGACTTAGACCACAATCCCTCTGGGAGACTTGTGTTCCTATGGAGACGGCCAGAGGAAGGGGAAATACATTTAATTATTTCTCTCTCTCTCTCACTCTCTCTCATCTTTCGTCCTCGCTCTCTTTCTCTCCTGTTTTTCTTTCAGTGGAGGTCAGTTACGCGGTGAGTGTGTGTGTGTGTGTGTGTGTGTGTGTGTGTGTGCGCGCGCTAAGCATTGTTAGAGGGAGTCTCCTGTAGCAAGAAACTATGTTAAAGGTATTCGGGAGCTGTAGTGAAAGGCTCGTTCAGATCAGACAGTGTTCTGGGTTCATATGGAGCTCCGTGAACCCAGGCAGTGCCTAAATCAATTTGACTTGTCATGAACTGGCTGTGGTGTAATGACTAGAGCAATAGGCTCCCATTCCAGAGAGGAGACACAGATCCCAGCAGTGGAATCACTACAAAAGCCATTCTCCACAGAGGCCAGGTCTAATGGAAAAATCACACCTACTTGATTCTTTCTTGCTACAAAGAAAACAAAATGCATGTGTCTGCAGAAAGAGAGAGAGAGAGAAAGAGAGAGGAAGACAGAAAGAGAGAGAGAGAGAGAGAGAGAGAGAGAGAGAGAGAGAGAGAGAGAGAGACCAAGGGGATGCATTTAGGCTGCATAAGAAGAGCTTTTTTTACTGATGTAAATCTACTTTTTTCATGTGAAATCAAATCACTAAATCACTTTTTGAAATTTATTCCAAAGTGTTTTTAACTGAAGATCCAGAACTGAATCCTACAGACAAATCAAACAAAAGTCCTGGGGGAAACAGCACACAAGAAAACACATGTTGAGTAATGTGTAGATGTGTTCATGAAACCTCTTCAAAATTTAGCCTGACAGCTTTTCATGGCATGTGTCTTCTATGCACCATTTTGCCTGTGGGCCTACCACGCTTCCTGTTATGGTTCTGCACACAGAGCCAGGTGAACATCGTTTCTTTGATTCTCTGTATTCATTTGCATATATAAAGCTTTATCAGAGAATTCACATTCCACATGGCATTATATCTTCTGTGGGATATTTAGGAGGAGGAACACAATGAGCATGAAAGCATTTAATGCATGCATCCACTATCTATACCCACGGGTAGGACAGGATATCCATCCAA
Source organism: Alosa sapidissima (assembly GCF_018492685.1). Taxonomy (NCBI): domain Eukaryota; kingdom Metazoa; phylum Chordata; class Actinopteri; order Clupeiformes; family Clupeidae; genus Alosa; species Alosa sapidissima. Next base: position 8,694,188 of record NC_055959.1, on the reverse strand, counting down.
CGTGAAGTGGTGGTCTCTAAGAGGAGACACAGAACAGGGAAGGCTCTTCAAAACCTAATAAACAGACTCTTAAACAAACAACAACAATTATCTCTCAGTATGAATAACTGATTTGTCTACCAAATGACCCGGTGCGTTCACCTGCTTTGATTAATATGAGTTCATTATGTCTGCACGGAGCAAGTGATTTGGAAGAGCCTAGCAAGTGGACATCCATTTTAATTAGCTGGTACTGATAAAAGTACTCATGCATTCAAAGCATTGTCTTTTTTCAAGACCACCTTTTAAGGTCGGCTAACTGCCCTTTTAAAGGAATGCAGTATGGGATGGGGGATAAACATAATGGTATAGACTTTATGTTTAGACTGTGCTCAACTAAAGAGATCTGGCCTGGAGGAAGTAAAGTATAAAAAGTAAGCAGAGAGATAAAAGTGACAGCTCAGCGCAATGTATGCGGTGTCATCTAATGGGATCCATTTCCTTTTTTGTACAACATGGATTCTATTGATTAGATCTGATGCTGTTTTTGATTGCTCTCATAATTCACTTTATTCCTCAAGGATCGATCCTTCGTTGTGTGTGTGTGTGTTGTCTGTGGCCAAACTCACCGCTGGCAACCAGACATTGTGTGTTTGTGTGTGTGTGTGTGTGTGTGTGATTCTGTGCTTGTATGTGTGTTGAGTTTGAGCTGTGTACAAAGTCACTTTCTGTACACACCATCATCATTTGTAGTTAACCGTCACACAGGTGAATATAACTGTGGAGCCACTGAAAAACAACAACGACAACATAAACAACAACAAAGAGAGACTCTCTCAGATGCACATGCACATGACTGCGGGAGCTCTTTTTGATGGTCACACTCCGGGTAGTCAGACAGGAAGTTGGTGATGTGCTGCTAGTCTGTGTGTGCACTCTCTCTCTCCCACTCCTCACATTAATCATAACAGTACGCCTATGTCACTCCGCATGTGGCCAGTGGGGATCTTCCACTGGCCCAGCTGTTACTAAGCAACCAGGAACCTGTAAAAGAGAGAGAGAGAGAGAGATTGTATGTGTGTGTGTAAGAGAGAGAGAGAGCGAAAGTATGTCAGCAGAGAGAATCGCTTTATGAGTAATCTAGTCACTGTAATCAACAAGAAGAGTGTGTGGTGGTGGTGCACTGGGCCGTCTGGCTGTGCTTTTATGTGTTGCCTGGGATTTAAGCTGTTAGAGACATACCCACTGCGCTGGTCCATCAATGGACGGACTCGGGGGCAGGGGCTGGTGGTGGGGTGCATGCGTACGACAGGGGAAGAAATTTGGTGCAGCGTGCGCGCGCACAGGAAGCTGTAGTGATGAAAACAAACGACATGGAGTGTCCAGTTTTTTTTTGTTGCTTTAATTGTTTTTGTTTATACCTGCTGATTTGGTAGCTTGTTGGACTCATGTGCCTTGGCAGCGCGTAGTGGCAGCAGGATCCAGATTGCCGTTTACACAGCTGGCTCAGGCGAGCGTGCTCAGGTGCTAGCGAGCAAACTAGTGAGCGAGCGAGCGAACGAGCTGCTCGGTGCGGAGGCCAAGGACGGACAGGGACACGGGTAGGTGTGTGTGTGCCTCCCTGTGTTCGCTCGAGCGCGTCCCCCAGGGTCGCGCGTCCTTTACAGACAGAGCTGTGAGTCGTGGAGAGAGACGGTGAGAGGAAAAGAGATAGAAGGAGGATGGAAAGAGGGGGAGAGATAGAGAGAGACAGTGAGCGGAAGATGGAGACAGAAAGATGAGAGCGATGAGGAGGAGAAGGGTGTCCATGGAAGGGAGCAGGGAGCTGGGAGGAGGCGTACAGGCCCCAGGGCCTCCACTTCCAGATGCTCAGCTATTTCTGGTTGACTCAGGGGCTCCTATGGATGTCATTTATCCATACCGTGCACCCTCTCCTTGGACTGCCCCCTCAGGAATCCCCCTCCATCCCTGGACGTATAATCAGTACATGCATCAGTGTTGAAGAGGCTGTTTTTTCTTCCTTTCTTTCTAGCTGCAAGTGATAGTCCTGACTTAAATAGGCCAGTATGTTGGAGCGAGTTTGAGGAACGTATGAATCTGTGCATTACTGTGTAATGACGTGAGGGTTGTGTAACCCCCCAGGATATGATATGATTTATTAGCCCTCCTTCCTTATGTTGTCACAGTTTGTGCCATTAGTTCATTTTCTTTATCAGCAACCCTGCAAATAGAATGGTGATCTTTACTTCCGAAAGGTCAAACGGCAATTATCCGTATCAGTAGGCTTCTACTGAGGCTTGCTATACAGTCTTCATGAAGCGCTTCATTGTATTAGCTTACACCAATATGCTATGCACTACATAGTCTCATATACATTTATAGTATTCAAAATGCTGACACTGTTATTCTCCAATCTCCATTTAATTTGTTTGATCTTTGGAAATTTCATTATTTCTGTAATTTTCACTTGAAAGGCAGGTTTAGTCCGTACATAAATCTACTTCAATGAGAGATGTTACTTAATTTTTGAATATACTGTTTTGAACAAGACATTCTGTTCTTTTTGTCCCTTACAAGACTTTGTCAAGTGGTTGATTTACATGTTGCAAGTACACACTAAAAATACCCCAGGTGGAATTTCTTGTTGTAATGTGGATTGTTGACATGTGGTTTCACATAAATGAAATGTGTTAAATCAATGCAACATTTCTCTATTGGTTTTCAAAATTGATTCACGCCTTTTAAAAACAATTTGAGCAACTAATTGCAGTGATATAGTTTGAATGAAGTTTACATGAAATATGCATGTCACTTATTACTAATATACATTATCACATTATTGTGTTAAACAGGTTGAGGCATGCACTGGGAGTAGATAGACCTCCACTCTATTGTGTCTTACCTTACTTGTAAGTTACTTTGGATGAAAGAGTTTTACATACTGTAGCCTGGGTTGATATACTCATCACTGGCATCTGTGTGCCTCATCATCAAGACTATCACCTATCCAGCATCCCCGCTGATGTACTCATCAAGGGCCTAATCTGTAGATTAGGAGCCATGATGATAACTCAGGCCTCATCAGCAGGTTTGGGAGAGTTTTTTTCCCTCTCCCACAACGACTTTGCCCAGATGGTGCCCACCTGACTCTGCTGAGGCACGCACTGGATGACTGGATGTTTTGCTTTGCCCGCTCCCTCACTCGCATTGGAGGCAGAATCGCCGACAGGGCCGGCCGACAGTGATGGATGTCTGCCGACACGCAAAAGTGTGCTTTAAGCTTAATGCAGTTACAGCCTGCCACCGGTCGGAGAACTTTTCACAGACTGTACATCAGCGACAGCGCTGAAGGACAGGGACTTTTTTTTTACAACTGCAGTGACGGCTGAGTCAATGAGTTTAAGTGACTCCTTGATGTAATATATGGCGTGACACCCCATGTCCAACTTGGCCTACTGTAAAACGTGGGCGGCAGCATTTTTATGTCAGGCCCCGGAGCGTGGAATTACATTTGAATAATGGTTAGGCGACGGATTGGAATTCGCCCGAACAATACATCACAATAATAGTTATGTAAAGCGCCTCATGCAGAATGTGGCGCCACTTTGAGCTTCAATTACGCCTCTGTATAGTGGAGGGCAGCATGGCTCTAAATCAGGAGACATTTTGCAATCATTTTACAATGCTAGTGTGATGTTTTTCTGATGAAAAGTGATGATGATTTTTGGTCTGCACTGTAACCATAAATAAGAGTGTGTGGTCAGACTCGACTGGACACAAGTGCCCAGCAAGCTGTGCTGGGGATATGCTTAGCTGTGGTCTTTTTACAGTGTTGCCATCTACTGTGTGTTGATAAACAAAGGTGTATCTGCCATGGCAAACCATTAATTAATTTTAACGAGAAACAAGATTGCATTTCTCTTGTTAAAGGCAGAATCTATGATTCTGGTTAAAGATTGCTGCTATTCGAGATAAACACCCTATCGAATTTCATGCCTCCCAGTTGTACCCTGTGCTGATTGGCCGGATTTGTTTATGTTTCGGTCCAAGCCACTATAATTGTTTCCCATGAATAGAACCAGGACTGTACAAACAGAAACAAACTTTTTTGAGTGCAAACCGAATGGACTCAAGAACTACCATTAATCATGTTATTTCTATGTAGCTCTTGCTCACAGTCCTCTCAGATATTTAAAATCCTTGTTTTCAAACGTAACGTTGCTCTTCTGAAGAAGTGTCTACTTAGGAATTCTCTGGATCAAAGCATTGAGGGACGTCAGCTGTGTGGAGACTACAGGGGCGCTCTCTCTGGAGGTCTCAGAACCCAGTGGAGGTCCCAGGCTGACATGACAGGGTTAAGACATGCTACTGATGGACGTCGCTAGCAGATGGCTCGACAATAACAGAGATGGCATCTGGCATTTGGCTAATTCCACCACTGGGGAGCTGCAGACCAGGGGGTGGGCTGGAGAGATCAGAGTGTTATCAACGGCTGAATAATAGGATTAAAGAAGCCACACATGGCTAGATGAAGAAGTTGCCAGAAGATGGAGAGAAAGAGGGAGAGAGAGAGAGAGAGAGGAAGGAAAGGATGGTGGATGTTGTGAGATATTCATTTGCATCATGTCTTAGAAATAAACCTAATGTCTATTTTATGTGGAGTGGATGAACCCTCCTTTTCTACCCCTAACAGCCCCCCCAGCACCCCACCCCTTTAAAAGTTGTTGTGTAGGAACATGAAAGCCCATATAGCACATGTGGATTCAGAGCCCTCCGTGTCCCTTAAGCATGTTACACTACTGTCAGTCCTCCATATGCTGGTAGATGCTTCTCCCCCCCCCCCCCCCCCCCCCACACACACACACACATACACACACACACATACACAACCTGTCTCCACCCTGCCTACAGAATGCTCCTGCCAGTGCTCGCTGCATCGCTACTCCCCGGGGTCTCACGACCACCTCGCTGCTGAGTGTTATTACATCTGCGGCATATTGAATTTGTTCGTCCCTAATGAAAACGGTGGTCAAGGGCGGGGAGGAAAGAGAGAGAGAAAGAGAGAGAGAGAGAGAGAGAGAGAGAGAGAGAGAAAGAAGGGGGCGGGGGGGCGTCCTGTTAGTGGTGGAAGTCTCACAGCGCTGGATTCTGATGAGTCGCTCTGAACAGCGGCGACCCGGTCGTCCCAAGGTGTCTGAGGGGTCTATTAGTTAAGGTGTCAGACAGTGGCAGGCCCCTTTTCCACTTAATCAATGGGATGGCTTCATTAATTCCCCTTCTCCATGAGACAGGCAAGCAGATCAAGAAAAGAAGTAAGAGAGAGAGAGAGAGAGAGAGAAATCCCCTCTACTGTGGCAATGGCCAGGGTGGAGGAGTGGGGAAGGAGAAATGTCTCTTTTGCCCCCGGCTTTGCCGTCCGTCCCGACAGTGGCGCTGCGCTGCCAAGTCAAAGTGAAGGCGTCTGCCAAGAGTGAGCGCATTTGTCTCTGTCACGCCGAAGTGTTTTCCTAACAAAGCAGATTCATGCGGCTAATACTGGAGGAGGTTTGAGTAATAAGGGGGTATTGAGGGGCTGAGCCATCATGGATCCACACTCTGAGCCAGAATGCAACACCATAGGCCAATCCACCCCTGACAGTGTGAACCTGTGAAACTGTGGAGGCCAAAACAGACCACTTCCTCAGAAGCTCAGTTCATCGCTGTGCGTATCTGAAGTATATCAGCCGTGTAAAGAAACAGGCTCTGTCCACGTCCTACTCTCCCCTCGACTCCCTGGTTTTGGTTTGTTCTGTGCCCTTGCGCTGACATTTACTGCTTTGCTGGCTTGGAGACAACCTTGTCAGTGTCGCCTGGTGACAAAGACCGGCTCTGCTTCGGCTGTTCCGGGTCAAGTCCTGCTCTTTAAAGAGATGGAACAGAGCACGCTGCATGCCATGTCTCGCCTCACCTGGTCTTGGCATCATGTTCTCTATGAAAAGATCAGACTGACCTCACTGTAGTCAACAACGTTATTTTCTGGACATAATATAGTATAGTAATATAATTTATATAATATAATTATAGGACATTAATATACTCTTGAAACAAATGTGTTAAAAAATAACACAACTTATGTTGTTTTTAACACATCTCTATGTCCAGATATGGTGAGCACAGTTTGTGTTGTTTCTAACACGTTCGTTTTAAGAGCTTAATATGTGTTTGATACAGCTTGTTTGATACAAGCGCTGATATGGGAAAAGGCTGATTTTGCTGTGTGTTAAGAATGGAGTTTAGGAGGAAATAGCTAATGTTATGTGCAACTCTAACATTCAGAGTTTACTGCATCTACTGCCCTTAATACTGTCCTCAGTTCCTTGTTTCCTTTATGCTGCACTGGTGATGGTGAGAGAAAAAGATAGGCCAAAAAAACTGCTTCAGTCTGCACCTTTTGCGGCGTTTCTCCACAGACCCTGAGTGTGCTCTGATGAAATATTATTGTTTGCCTCCTTTACTTCACGTTGGATGCGGCATAGCAGAGAAAATTGAGCACTCGGGACCCAGGAGTGTTTTTCATCCGCGTCCTGTTTACTGGGTTGACAAGGGGATGACGTAAGAACTCTGAACCTTGCTGTGGCTCTTGCTTATGGCTGTTGCTGTAGGTCTGATAGTTTCTGTCCTTTTGAGAGTCTACTAAGGCACTATTCCATTGACTTTATTTCTCATTTTATTTCATACGGCACCTCTTGAGGTACAATGTGGTATTACAAAAGACTATGGTCTGCAAGAAAAAGCTAGCTGGCAAGCATACTAATTTTAGGAGATATCTGGACTACACACTTCACATTCTGTCACTTTTTCTTGGTTTTTGGATGTTTTAAACTAAACATCCCACACATTGCACTTTCTGCAGTCAATGTGTGTCACTATTAATATTCTGAATCAAGAGGCAGACATAGTCCACTCCACGGAGTCGGACAGAGCAGAACAGAATTCACATAGTAGTCCAAATAATTTTTTTGCTGCTGAAGTGGCAACCAGTCAGCACCTTATTTACAGCTCTGATAATTAATTGTGCCATCACTCTGTCTGTGTTGCTCTCCAGCTAAGTGCTTTTGTGATGTCATGCAGCCTATTGCCAGAATATCAGTCTGCCTCTTTCTGCTTGTTGCTATTTTTAATAGAGAATTGAGTGAGAGAATTATCGCTAACTTCATGACTTCCACCATTGTGAGTCACCGCTTTTCCTCTGTAGTCATCGATCACTTGAGAAGCAGATGACGAAGCTGCCTCCCTTAAAAAAAAAAGGATAAAAGAAGGATAAAAAGAGAAAAGTTCTGAGTGTTCGCTCTGACAAAAAGGCACGTTTTCTGAGGCGCTGGCATATGGCGGCTGTTCACATGAGACATACAATCAAGATCAAGACTCCGCGTGGAGCCAAGCATCGTTGAGTCAAGCGTCGCCTGATTCAGCCCTAGTTCAGTGGAAGGATGATTTCAGCAGGGGCAGGCAGTTTTCCTGGAAACAAGCCGTTCCTCCTTGTCATCACAGTCAGTTCCCTCAAGAGGCTCGCTTTGGGTTTTTAACTCCTCTATCTCCCTGTCTCACTCTCTCTCGATCACACACTCTCTCTCTCTATCTCTTGTGCTCTGTCTCTCTCTCCCTCTGTCTCTACCCTGGAAGCACAAAGGCCGGTGCCATATCACAGGCTCGACTTTGGATTGTACAGCTATGTGTATGTCTGATTGTTTTTATGAGTTTGTGTACACCAGCGTGTGCATGTGTGTGTAACAGGCAGGCAGACAGACAGACAGACAGACAGACAGACAGACAGACAGACAGACAGAAGAGAGCGAGGTAGAGGCCCTAGATTTGACAAAGCAACCCCAGTCTGAGAGTGTGCTTGCTCTAGCTGCGACGATGGCAGAGATATGAGCCGCCGTCCAGAGCCACAACAACAAGACTGAGCGCAGCAGGCGGGCAGTGAATGACCCTGCCTGACCCCAGGATCCAGCAGGGTGGGAAAGCACTCTGTCTGCAGCCCTTGTTCCTCCCTCTGAAAAACATTTCACATGGGCAACACAGCAGAGCTGCTTCTGCTGCTGCTGTCAACTGCCTCCATTTTGTGCTGTTTTTTTTTAAAAAAGCTGAAACTGCAGTGCATGATTTAATATTCACGAAGGACAGCGCAGGCCAGAGGAGCCTTTTGTGTTTTCAAGGGGAGGCAGAGGGGACGAGCTGAGTTGGAAGACGAAGGGAGGAGACGATTGGAGTAATTGCTAAGGGCCCACACTCAGCAACTCCTCGGGTAGAGAGCGAGCGAGCGAGGGCTTGATTGGTTGGAATGACTGACGCGGATCAGTGGCCCCGATGTGGAACACTGCTGATGCATCATGTGACCTGTGAAGTGTAATCCCTCACCAGCAGACCGACCAGCAAGGAGCCCCAACACACACATATATACACATGGCCATACACACACACACACACACACACACATGGACATACACACACACATGGACACACACACACACACACACTCATGGACACACACACACACTGGTAAAGTACACACTGTATGCAGAAACATGGACATGCACACACACACACAATGCAAGGATACAAGGAAGTTTATCGTCACATGCATATAGTTACTGTATGTAAGAAATGCAGTGAAATTATGTCTGGTGTCAGCCTATTTGTGCATTTATGCGGGGGGGGGCAGTAGAAGAGCACACGTTGGTGGAACACACTGCCAGTTCCTACAAGGGCAGGGACATCCTTTTCCACTTTCAAAAAACTCCTGAAGACCCAGCTCTTTAGAGAACATCTACTCTCATAGCAACACTTACAACAAGTCTTACTGATCCTAGCACTCACCAGCCGTTTTAAACTGACAAGTAACTGTTAAAAACAGCACTCACCGACGCACTTATTCTTAGTTTAAATGTTTTTTTAAACTGTCCTAAAATTGTGAGAATTGTTCTACAACTTACTGTTTACCATGTTGTTAGTCGCTTTGGTTAAAAAGCGTCAGCCAAATGTAATGTAATGTAATGTAATGTAATGTGAAGAGGGGTTTAGTAGATTAAGTGGCAAGGGCTGCATAAGAAAGGTGGGGGAGGATTGGGAATGGGGGGGGGGGCATGTGCCTATGTGGTGTGTATAGCCTTCTCTCCTGCCCTGTTGACCTAAGTAATGATTTATTGAAGAGATGCTCCACTTCTTCACTCCACCCTGAAAGAGTGAGCACAGCTCAGCACAGCCTTGCGCCCAAGCGAAGCGCTGTGTCTTCTTAGAGCCTGTTTGAGGTTATTTGCTCTTCATGTTACAAAATGTTGGCTGCCGCGCTCCCGGTACGCTAGGCAGTGAACACTGCCAAAGCTCCAGTCTAACCCAAAACCCTTCTCCCAGTGCCAGCACACAAAGGCACTGCCAGGTCAACAAGGCTATAGGCATAGAACGCGGAGCCTCAGCACGCTGGCAGCTGCAGCGTCGGCATCTCATACCCATATCCCATCAGTACCAGTCCATACCAGTCCAGTGCCCACGAGGACCGAGGTTTAAGTCCGGCCTGAGGTCATTTTTCTCCAGCTGGCTTCTTTTTTTTCATTTTCCAATCAATAAAAGGCTATAAAAGGCCCATCATACTACTACTACTACCACTACTACTACTGCTACTACTACCATGGAGTTTTTATTATTCATAGATTGTTACAGTAACATTATAACCGTGTACATATATGTACTACAATGGTAGTATTATCATGAAGAATCATCTGCTCCGTTTTCTTACCTGGGTTTGTGTGTGTGTGTGTATGTGGGGTACATAGGAGGGGGCATGTGCCAGTCTGTGTGTGTGTGTATGAGCATCCAATATATGAACATATGCTTATTGTGTGCACATGTGTGTGTGTATGAGCATCCAATATATGTGTGTGTGTATGAGCATCCAATATATGAACATATGCTTATTGTGTGCACATGTGTGTGTGTATGAGCATCCAATATATGAACATATGCTTATTGTGTGCACATGTGTGTGTGTATGAGCATCCAATATATGTGTGTGTGTATGAGCATCCAATATATGAACATATGCTTATTGTGTGCACATGTGTGTGTGTATGAGCATCCAATATATGAACATATGCTTATTGTGTGCACATGTGTGTGTGTATGAGCATCCAATATATGTGTGTGTGTATGAGCATCCAATATATGAACATATGCTTATTGTGTGCACATGTGTGTGTGTATGAGCATCCAATATATGAACATATGCTTATTGTGTGCACATGTGTGCCACAGGAAGCTTTACCCACAGTGGCCTGTGGTGGTCAGAGGATCAAGCCGAGTGAGTGTGAGGAGCTCCCTCAAACACACATGCACACACATACACAAATACAAACACACCCTCTCACACACACACACACACACACACACACACACACACACACACACCCCATCCTCCTATATGAAACACACAGCACTGGCTTATGGAAATGAGCTCATCTGCATGTAGCATGGAATGGTGTTCATCTTGTGGCCCACTTAGAGGGGATGGATTGCATAAAACATGAGACGCAGGGCCTCCCTTCTTCCTCTTCTTCTTCTCTCTCTCTCTCTCGCTCTCTCTTTGTGTTTCTACTCCCCTCTATCTCTATCTCTCTTTTTCTCCCCCTCTCTCTCTCTCTCTCTCTCTCTCTCTCTCTCTGTCTGTGTTCTTCTGTTCGGGGGCTCTGTCTGCTTGCCCAAGGAAAGCTGATTGCATCCTCAGAGGGTTGGACTCAGATGTTTTCCAGATTCTGCAGAGGAGCTGTGAAATGATCAGACATACAGTAGATGCACACACACTCACACAGGGGCATTTGAAAGGATCAGACACAGGACGATGGTCTCTGAGACCCTGCATATGTGAGTTTGTTGTGTGTATGTGTGTGTGTGTTTTTGTGTGTGTTTATATAAAAGTGTGTGTATGTATGTATGTGTGTGTGGTGTGTGTGTGACTGTGCGATCAGCAGTGGCCGGCGTGTCTGTCGTGACCACAGAGGGCTGCAGAGAGAGATGGTGGTGATGGGTCACTTACACTGACAAGCCCAGCCGGAGTGCTCTGCTCTGGCCCTGCTGGTGGCTATCTCTCTCTTTCTCTCTTCCTTTCTCTCTTTCCTCTTATCTCTCTCTCTCTCTCTCTCTCTTTCCTCTTCTTTCTCTCTCTCTCTCTGCCTGTCCTCTGCTCCCCTGATGGCCTCAGACAGGCCAGCAGACAGCTGTTCCACAAATGCGACCCATCAGGCTGTGAGGCCACGCATGCTGGTTTTAGGCCACCGTGATGAATATTACATAGGCCGAGCAGTTCGACATGAGTAAGATCATTTGGGCCGCCATGATCCGTCCTGATGCCTCACTGTCTGTTTGGATCCGTCAGTTCAATGGCTTCTGCGCCTCATAAATATTACATAGCTGAAGTGTTCAAGCACTAGTGTGTATACTTTAGCAGCAATAATCTTTTGAAATACGAGCAAGTCATGTTTGCTTAGGTGACTGCTATTTTAATCCAAATAAAAATAAGATACTGTTGGTCTAAATTCAGAGTTTGTAAAGACCCCACCCTGGTTTTTAATGCCATCTGATCAATTTGACTAGGTCCTAGATTATAAATGTATGAAACTATGAGAAAGATATAAAGTATGAATAAAGTATAAAAGGCTCATGTTTCCAGACAGTTCATTTGAAGATGTTCCCCATTGTTCATCTAAATCATGAAAAGATACCCGCACACTGTTTCTATAAGCTCCCAGAGTGGTTTATTAACATTGTATAAACCACTCTGGGAGCTTATAGAAACAGTGTGCGGGTATCTTTTTATTTTTCAATTGTCGGCTAAGCCTTTTACCCAGCACCTGTTTAAATTTGGAGATGTGCGTGCACTCCACTCTTTAATTTAAATCATGGCCAATGTTGGCTTTTGTTTTAATGGTCTGAGGGAATGCAGAGTGATTTTTTTTTTTTTTTAGAGTTGGCTCAAATCGTGATGTCATTTGAAATAAACTTAAGAAAAGTTAAGAGGGATAGAAGTGAAGAAAGAAAGAAAGAAAGAAAGAAAGAGGAGAAAGGGGTAGGGAAGAAAAGAAGAGAAGAGAGAGGAGAGAGCAAGAGAGATGCTAATTTCCATTTGGTGTGTAAACAATATGTTTCCTACTCCTTGGTAATCAGTGCCTCAGAAGTTTTCTAATTAAAATGCTGTCATAGGGGAATAGTACTGTATTTTGCAATTCAGCAGTTGCTGACGCTTAGAGCACAGGAGATGCTCAGGAAAATCCATGGCAGAGCACCGGCTGCCCAGGCTGTGGGGAAAGCATGTTTCTTCCCATTAGGAGACACTAACAGCAGCATCCTTATTCCTTTGTGTAATACTGCTAGTGTTACTGTAAGTGCTACATATCTCATGTAGCAATAATGGACTGTATCTGCCACTCAGGTTATGCAAAAATTATGAGATTTATTTTTTAATCTCTAAAAGAAACATTTCTGGTTTTGGCTATCTAGCCATATCGTATGGTAGTCATTGCCTTGTGATTTGTCTAATATTATTGAAGCCTTTTGAACTCTGTGACTTTTTAAAGGAGCTATGTGCAGGGATGTAGTGGTAAAATAAGAGGTGGGTAAACTATGAATTCTGCGATCTCAGTGAGGTGGACTGCGCCATGCAGTATCGGATTTTTATCGGATTTTTTTTCCAATACCAGTGGTATTAAATGGTTCCTAGAGTGTTGATGAGTGTACATATTGGGAATATAGGATAATATTGGATAATACAGTGTGATTTTTGAATGTTAAAAGGGAATAAACTCTTTTGAGAGGTGGATAAACTCTAATAAGAGGTGGGTAAACTCTATTTCTGAAATTTTAGAGGTGGATAAACTGCGCTTACTTGCATTTAGCCTCCACTACATTCCTGGATATGTGATTCTGTAGGATTCAAGTTGAATGTTCAGCCCTTTTTTTTCAGCACTTTTCAATTGACCTGCATTTGTATTTAATAGAGAGCCACGTGTGGTTTAAAGTGGCCCAGCGCTAGCATGCTAACCTCCACATAGCCCATTTAAGCCATCCAGACCTTTTACTCTGTAGTTTTTTGCTGGTAGTGTGGGGGTGGTAGGCTGACACTCATTTGGGAGAATTAGGATCAGATCTGTTCTGGTATTTGCCTCTCCCTGGGGTCCTCATTTCCACACAATGTCTATCAAGTGTGTATTTTGGGCTGTGGGCTGGACTGTCTCGTGTGTGTGTGTGTGTGTGTGTGTGTGTGTGTGTGTGTGTGTGTGTGTGTATGTGTGTGTGTTTGTGTGCGTTTGTGTGTGTGATGTTCTCCTTAACTCTTGTGTGTCTCCACGTGGTTCGAGCACATCAGCATGCTGGTCATCCTACTGAACTGCGTGACACTGGGCATGTATCGGCCCTGCGAAGACATCGACTGCAAGGCCGAGTGGTGTCTCATCCTGCAGGTAAGCTCAGCTACGCACACACACACGCGCACACACACACACACACACACACACACACACACAGACACACAGACACACAGACAAACACACACAGAGTAAACCAGACAAGAAGAAGCATAGGAGGAAAACAAAGCAAAAAAGTTGAATGAGAAAAAAAGTCAAAGTCAGAAACAGAGCAGAGGTAAGAAGGAGGGAGACAAGGAGGATGGATGAGAGCATTTTCCATAATATAAAGTCATAATGTAAAGTCATAATGTAAAGTCATAATGTTAAATTATAATGTAAAATTATAATGTAAAATCACAGTGAGAATGTTGCCATCTTACATGCATAATAGAGGGGGAGGGGAAGTTAGTTGTCAGGTTTTACCTTGTGGGCATACCTTAATTAGCTCATGTATATGTATATGTAATATCATCCATCCATATTCAGCTTCAGGTCATTTAGCTGCAGAGAGGATAGGGGTCATCGCTAGGTCGAGCTAAGGCATCTCGGTTTGGGAAGAGAGTCTCTCCACCTCTTTGTACCTCCCATGCCTCAACCTCTTTCCTGGGCATGGCCTGCAACTCAAACCAAGACCTTCCCCACACCACACACATCGACACACACACACACACACACACACACACCACAAATGCCTGGCCCCGGCTCTTCCTTCGTGAGGGGCTGTGGGAAAATGTGCAGCTCTGGAGGCTGTGCCAGGGGGGGATCAGGATGATTTAGGAGAAGGGTCATGGAGGGCACAGGCAGGAGGGAGGAGAGAGAGAGTGAGAGAGGGATGAGGAGAAAGAGAGGAAGGGATGAAGAGAGAGAGGGAGGAAGAGAGAGCGAAAGAAGATGAGGGAGAGAAAGAAAGTGAGATGGAGGGATGAGAGAGAGAGATGAAGGGATGAAGAGAGAGAGGTGGAGGAAGAGAGAGCAAAGGGAAGATGAGGAAGAGAACAAGAGATGAAGGGATGAAGAGAGAGAGAGATGGAGGAAGAGACAGTGAGGGAAGACGAGGGCGATGGCTGGCTGAGACTGACACACAGAGCAACAGCAGCCCACTTCTCTCCAGCAGCGTCCTCCATCTTGTCTTTCGCTTACGGAAACTCCTCCCAGCGGAGCGGCTCCTGTGGGAATTCTGGGATATTTTCTTTTCCCCTGGACATCCTTGCCAGCAACTTCCACATTCTTCCATTTTTACCCACACACGTCACGAGTCCCGTGTGCTCCGTTAGGCAGCGATTTCATGGGATAGTGGGAGCTCAGGGCTCGTTGCTCTTGTCCCCACCCACCCGAGTCGCTCTGCCCAAGGGTCCGGCGGGTCGATTGTTGTGGACGACAGGATTAGTCGCACGTTTTAAAAGCGTTGCTGCCGGCAAATGCTCTCTCTGCGTACACTGCATGCCTGCTCTGGCCACAGCACAGTCAGGTGCAAATGTGTGAACTTGTGTACTCTCTCTTTCTCTGTGTGTGTGTGTGTGTGTGTGTGTGTGTGTGTGTCTGCTGACAGGCATTAGACGACTGCATCTTCGCCTTCTTTGCCATAGAGATGATCATGAAGATGGTGGCCTTTGGGATCTGGGGATCTAAGTGTTATCTGGGTGACACATGGAACCGCCTGGACTTCTTCATCGTGATGGCAGGGTAAGGGACACTCAAGCCCCTGTGGGCTGTGGGCCACTGCTGTAATCCTGTCATTCACTTGGCACCCCATGCTACACACACACACACACTCTCTCTCTCTCTCTCTCTCAGATACACACACACACTCTCTCTTTCTCTGTTAGACACACACCCACCCACCCACACACACACACACACACACACACACACACAGAGAAACACACACGCCTCTTTCCCGCCAGCTATAAGATGGATGAAGAGGAGGAGAGATGTGTCCTGTGTGTACTCTGCATGCTCTTGAGGATGTGAGGGAAGGTTGTTTCCTCGGCTACACGACCTTCAGTATCTGCTGCAGTCTCAGTGTTGTGTGCAGTAAGATCCTGATCCTCCCTTCCCTCCCTCTTTTTCTATCTATCCGTCTGTCTGTCTGTCTGCCTCCATCTCTCCCTCCAGAGAGTCAAGTTGCCTTTTCCACTTGAGTGGTGTTGTTTTGTTGCACAGTGAAAGGTGTTGTTCTCTGCTCACATTACTTGACTTCCTTATGTTTAGGCTTTCTGTATATTTCAAATAACATCCTCTCTGCACTGTGGCCTCTCTCTCTCTCTTTCTCTGTGTCTCCATCTCTGTCTTCTCTATCTGTCTCTTTCTCTCTCTCCCCTGCAGGATGATGGAGTACTCACTGGATGGCCACAACGCCAGCCTGTCAGCCATCCGGACTGTGCGAGTGCTTCGGCCCCTCCGAGCCATTAACAGAGTCCCCAGTAAGTACCCCTTCCTCCTCCTCTTGTGTCATGTTCCCCTCTGATCCATTAACAGAGCCCCCAGGATGCACCCTCCCCCATCCCCTTGCACCATGTCCGCTTCAAGACATTAACAGAGGTCCCAGTTGAGTAGCTATCCTCTCCTCGTCCTTCGCATCATGTCCTCTCCTCAACGTATTAAGGGAGTCCCTGGTAAATACACATGTCCACCCCCATTCCTGTCCCTCACATGGTCACGTAATGGTTCGGTATGTCCATCAATTCGGATATGAGCACAGATAGATAGATAAATAAATAAATAAATAAAGAGAGGGGAACACAGCTGGGGTGTGCCACTGGAGAGACATGCATGGATAGACAGCATGCTGTGGGCGCTACGGTACGCAGCACTCATGCTGGGCTGCTACGGAAAAGTACAGTACCTCATGCTGCTATGCTACGGTTAGTTATAGTGAGCCCCCTCGTGCTGCTAAGCTACGGTTAGTTATGGTGAGCTTCCTCGTGCTGCTAAGCTAGGGTTATCTATGGTGAGCACCCTCATGCTGCTAAGCTGTGATTAGATATGGTAAGCACCCTTGTGCTGCTAAGATATGGGAAACTACGCTAAGCACCCTCATGCTGCTACGGTATGCCAAACTACGGGGAGCACCTTGTTGCTGCTAAGGTATGGAAAACTATGGTGAGTAGCAGCCTTGTGCTTGGCGGCTAGCCGTGTGGACAGCAGTGTTAGCTGAACTAGAACAGGGCGCCTGGCCTGCTCCAGGGAGAGAGTGGGAGGGATGGATGGAGACACAGAGGCGTTGGCTGCGGGTAATGCATCCACTCACCTAGTCATCAGCTCACCTGGTCCATGTGTTTGGCTGTGAATCAAAGACAAAAACAAAACGGCTCTCCATCAGCTTGAGGTGAAAAGAGATCAGACAGTTGTATTTCTTCTCCATGTTTTTCACCATTAAACCCCCCTCTCTCGCCTCCAGTTTATTCTCTCTCCCCTGTGTGTGTGTGTGTGTTTATGTATGTTGACAGATCATGTGTCCCTGCATGTCAGCCATGGTCTTTTTGTTTTCTTTCTGTTGTCCTCGCCGGCACAGAGCAAAGCGTAGATTTAGCGCTCCGTTAAGCCTGCCGCACCGTATCTGCTTTAATGGGGCTGGGTGTTGCACAGATGGGAGCGCGAGATAGAATGATTTATCTACTCTAGTCTCCTACACGGCGCAGGGAGAGGGAGAGAGAGACCACTGGAAGTGAGGGTGAACGATTGAATTACAGCATTGCTTTGGGTGAAAACCACCACTGTGTGTGTGTTTGTGTGTGTGTGTGTGTGTGTGTGTACATCCTTGTCTGTGCGTGTGGTCCTGCTTCTCACCTGCAAAGGTAATTTAAACTCTGTTGTATAAATGTGAAGTCAGTTCTAGAGCGAGGACTTAAAAGCTGTTAGTAAGAAGGAAATTGAGGAAGAGAGGGAGAAAGAATAACAAAGAAAGAAGCCGAACAGAAATGAGAGGAGAGGAGGAATATGCTGAAATGATGGAGCAAGAGAAGATCGAGACAATAGAGAATGCCAGAGAAACAGGCAGAGAGAGAGGGAGAGAGAGAGAGAGAGAGATGGACAGACACAGTGAGAGAGTCACGTCATGAGAACAACACCCACTGCTTCCTTTTTCTGGACCTTAGGATAGAATACCACCCCTCTCTCCCTCCACCCCCTCTCCCTCCATGCCCCAGGGAGCTCATTACACGTCGCCCTGGCTGCATGGTGGCTCCCTGGAAAAAAGAGGGAGAGAGAGGGTGAGAAAGATGGAGAGAGAGGGGGGAGGGTGAGAGAGAGAGATGGAGAGAGAGAGGAGAGGGTGAGAGAAGTGGAGAGAGGTAGAGAGACAGAAACAGAGAGGAAGGGAGAGAGAGAAACAGAGAGGAAGGGAGAGAGAGAAACAGAGAGGATGGGAGAGAGGTGGGAGGGGTGGACGGAGGTGGGCCTGAGGCGGGCCAGAGCTGGCCAGAGAGAGCGCCTCTGCTCCTGCTGTCTGCTCCTCGCTCCCCTCTCCTCACCACGCACCTATCCTAACAGGCCCATTTAAGGGCCTCTGGCCTCTCACTACATCACACAACCCTAAATTACACCCGCTGCACAGAACACACACACACACACACACACATCAGAGAGACAGAGAGAGGTGTTGAAAGCAGCAGGGTTAGCGGAGGTCAGCGGGGCCTTTGTTGTGTATTGTTTAACAATCCACTGCAGTCGGTCTGGCTCTCTGCAGGGCTCTGCACACCTTGCTGTCAGGACTGCTGGTGGTCCTCCCTGGAACACATGGACAGAACAGCACTGAGTTCCCAACATCTTAATTATGGCACTGGGGCTTTGCGTCTTTTAGCGATGGCTGTTTGTCTTAGGGACAAGTCGAGGTTTTCATCTTCCTCACCTCGTGGTGCTGTTGGCAGCCGGTGATGACGACTCTGGCCAGGCCTCTTTTTTTACCTTCAGATGGAAAGGCTGCGTGGTGGCCAGCGCTGGTACTGCGGTCCGGTCATTCAGGGTTAGCGAAACGGCAGCTGAGTCCCAAGCGGCATGGCACAGCAGAGGCCCCCCCCCCCCTGTCTGTCATGGGGCCTCCTCAAGGAGGTCTAGCCTGACATGCGATTAGAGAAGGTGGCGGGAAAATGGACGTTTCGCAGTCAGCCACTCAGCACTTCTCTTGGTCTCATCGGAGAGCGGGGTCAGGTGCATTTTAATTTCTCTGTCTCGGTCTTCCTGCAGGCTGCCGACTCGTCTGTAATAGCAGCCCGGTCCAGAGCAGATCCCTCTCCCTGGGCGTTGTTTGACCAACAGAGAGCGCGTTCTTCAAGCAGCTTTTGTTTGGTCGGAATGCTCTGAACTGTTCAAATGTTGGTTTGAGAACGGGAGCGGTAACGGAAACGATTCTCTGTCGGTGGAAAAAGCCTCAGTATGGTGATGGTGTTCTCACGTGTTTGTGCTCTGCCTGCCTCTTGTCATATGATGTGACAGGCTCCGAGTGTCTCTACTCGGCTATATTTATGCGTGTTCGTTTGTTCTTCTCCCCCTCTGAACTTGGCTGTGGATGATGCTCTCCTGTGGCGCTCTACCACCACCGAAGCATCAAAGATAGATTACTTCCACCAAGCGCAAGCAAGCAGCACAGCTCAGAAATCAGTCAAACAGTGGCTTTGTTTGTCAGTGCTGTGAGGGAGGGATTGTGGATTATTATCATTGCGTGAAGTTATTGAGTAACTACATCACCTATGTTGGCTCTTGCCATTGCCCCTTGGCTGTGTTAGAATACTGAAAACATTACGATGCAAAAGGATGGAGTGGGAGTGTGTTATTGTCATCAGGATTTTGTTCCGTGTGCATGCTCTTCTGGATGGAAACTCATGTGAAAGACAAAGATGCCTTTGCTGGCTAAAACTGTCTTGTATTATTCTATGCCACTCCCTAGACATAAACATACAAACACACACACACTCACACACACACACACACACACACACACACACACACACACACACACACACACACACACACACACACTCATCCCCTTTTTGCCTTATTGTTCTCCAGTTTCCAGTTTTTGGGTATTTATAATGCTTGGGCATAGGTATTTATTTGGGGTATTTATAAGCATGCTTGGGCATGGGTATTTATTTGGGATATTTGTAAGCATGGTTGGGCATGGGTATTTATTTGGGGTATTTATAAGCATGGGTGGCATGGGTATTTATTTGGGGTATTTATAAGCATGGGTGGCATGGGTATTTATTCAGGATGTTGTTTCTTATGTTATTCTTGCTCTCTTTGCTGAGCTCTTCTCTGCATCTCCCCCTTCATCAAACAGACTGCCTGGCCTGGGCAATAGGGAGTCGCTCTCTCTCGATGTATTACACCTTTGTGTGTGTGTGTGTGTGTGTGTGTGTGTGTGTGTGAGAGAGGTTGGGGCGGTCATTTGTGCTTATGTTTCTCCCTGTATATTCATAGAGTTTTGAGCTCAGCTCTTTCTTCAGTGCTCTAAAGGAGACATAAAGTTTAATTTGTCGGAGAGATCAGCTTGAGCTGTAGCTCGCAGCGCTCCTTGATGGCGATCCATTTTAACAGTGCAGTATTTTCTTGTTTTGTTGGGGATCTGTGACTGTCCGTAAACGTAACAGTCATGCGGGCCCTCTGGCCGAGAAACACATTGCGCTTAGTTAGCCACAAAGATGGAGTCTCATTGCTTTCTCAAGCATTGCTGCTGCAGCCCTGTGTGATTGTTCAAACGCAAAGGCACTCATTTTCCTTATCAGTGGCAACAGGGGGGAGTGGGTGGGAGAAAAGGGGGGTTTATTCGCTTGTGCTTAACATGCTGATGACCATTAAAATGTTTGTGGAAAGGAACTAATTAACTCCTGTGAATGATTCGTTATCACCCATGTCACAAGATGTCAGAAGGAGAATTCATGGGCCCCATCAGGATTTATGTTTATGGTAGGGAGGTTGGGGGGGGGGGGGGGGCATTAAGATGTTGGCTGGAACATCTAGTGCCGCACTTTAGTTCTGCAAGGCCAGCAGACGGTGATTTGCCATGGTGCTCATTAAAGCTGTGCTAGATACAAGCCATTGAGTTTGTTTGTTTGTTTTGTTTTTTTTGGATGCATTTTTGCTTTGCCACTGATATTTGTTAGACCATAACCATTGTTCATGACATATTGAAATGCCAAACCTGCAGGAAATGTTGGCTTTTTTGTGCATTGCCATTGTAAGAAAAAAGAGAAAGATTTTCTCTTCTCCGGATTGATACAGCAAAGTGGTTTATTCCAGTGTAAAATGGTAGAAAAGTTCACAAAGGTTCAACCTATGCCTGCCCTCGGCATATTCTCTGGAGTTCTCTCTCCTTCGTCCTGTCTGGGTCAACTCCCTCGTCTGCGTGAACTAACTAAAAGTTACCAACTCAAGTCATTATATGCTGGTCTCAATGCAAATTAATCTGGCTTCTACCTAGATAGCCTTTTGTCCTATGTATATGATAATTGAGTTAACCTCACACCTTTGGCTGGGATGGTTTTCAATGGCTTACCCCCAAAACCCATTCTATGATCGTTGGTGTTTCACACCTCACCTGGCACCAAACCGTCTGGCCTGCCATCAGAACATCAGAACTTTCTTGGTTGGAGAAATTATATCACTCATACAATCGGACAGGATTCATTTCTTACACCATATTCCTTCAGTGTTGATGATTGCATTTCTCTCTCTCTCTCTCTCTCTCTCTCTCTCTCTCTCTCTGCAGGTATGAGGATACTGGTAACTCTTCTCCTCGATACTCTGCCTATGTTAGGCAACGTCCTTCTCCTGTGCTTTTTTGTCTTCTTTATTTTCGGCATTGTCGGGGTGCAACTGTGGAGTGGGTTGCTGAGGAACAGGTGTTTTCTGGCAGACGAGAAGTAAGTATTCAGGGCCAGAAACTCTACCTCACACTCCCCCTCTCCTTCCCTTCCATCCCCTCTCACCCTTTCTTTTCTCCTCTCTCCTCTTCTCATTTTTCTTCTGCCCTCTCCTATCTTCTCCTTTTCCCTCTCTGCTCTCCTCTCATCCTCTCTCCCTCTCACTTCTTCTCCCTCTCCCTTCTCTCATCTTCTCTCTCCTGTCCTCTCTACTCTACTCCTCTCTCCTTTTTGATCTCTTCCCTCCTCTCCTCTCCTCTCCTCCTCTTCCTCCTCTCCTCCCTCCTTTCCCCTCCCCTCCTCTACCTCCCTCTCCTCTCCTCCCCTCTCCTCTCCTCTCCTCTCCTCTCCTCTCCCCTCTCCTCCCTCCTCTCCCTGTGTTCTCGGGTGGAGGCCTTTAGTCAGTCCACTCCAACCTGATTGGAAGTGGCAGGCACGGGTCGCCGGCAGCAATGGCATTTCATTCGCTGATGGATGTGTAAACTGAACATCGCACCGAGACAGGACAACAATGCAGCGCCCTGTGCACAAAGTCAAACAGAGCAGGCCACAGGGGGCAAACTTTTATACAAACTGCAATTTGTGTGTTTGTGTGAGCGACAGGAGACATCAAATGGTACACACTCTTAGAAAAATAGGCAGGAGCAGTGATACACACACACACACAAACACACACACACATGGACACGTTCAACCCTTTTTCTAAACACTCACACACATAAGCACACACAGACACAAGTTGTCACACACACAGACTCACACAGAGTTCACCGAGCACAGAGAGTTCACCGAAACTGTTTCTCGATGTAATGGAACAGATGAATTCACTCCTTGCATTCTTTGCATAATCGCCACTGTGCCATGATTTGAATATGATGGGGAAGGAAGCAGCAGCAGCAGTATCGCAGAGCAACAGCATCGGTGGCTGTTTACCTCGCCCGGCTCACAGCCAAAGCGCTGCTGAACTCAGTGTAGTCAAGCT